>NC_133413.1:115356363-115657500 GCF_049350105.2 Macaca mulatta
ATTAGTCTTATGAAATGCTTATATCTTTTAAAAATATATTTTGTGTATTTGTTGTTAATTCTTATGCTTTTTAATGTATGGTATTTACCAATTAGGTTTTATATACATACACATACATATATCCATATGTGTATATTTAAATTTATATTGAAAAATAACACATGTATTTAAAAAGTACAAAAACATACTAAGTTACAAAAAAACTAATCTTGTAACATGTGAACCCACTTAACCATCACTAAAGTCAAGACATAATATTTTTGTTGTTCTAGAAATTTAGTAATGTGCCTCTCTCCTATCATGACCATCTTCCTCCTCTCAGAGACAATCAGAAACTTTACTTTTATGATAGCACCTTGCCTTTATTTATAATTCTATCATGTATGTGTACATTTCTAAATAATATGGTTTTGTTTTGCTTGATATTTAACTAAAATGAATGACCATTATATTTTCTATCCAAACTTGCATAATTTGTTAATACTTTAATTGATATTATTTTCAATACTTTAGCTGATTTTTCCTTTGTTAAAGAAATAATTTACCAGCTTGGGTAATACAGCAAGACCCCATGTCTGCAAAATAAATTTTAAAAAATTTAGTTGGGCATAGTGGGACATGCCTGTAGTCCCAGCTACTTGAGAGGCTGAGGAGGGAGGATTGCTTGAGCCCAGGAGGTTGAGGCTACAGTGAGTCATGATTGTAACACTGTCCTCTAGCCCAGGTAATAGAGTGAGACTCCGTTGCAAAACAAAAAACAAACAAACAAAGAAATAATGTAAGTCTTATGTTGTGTGTAAATTATGTTACTCATGTTCTCTTTTCCAACATTTATAATGCTCATTTAATTGTTTGGGGTTCTTCTTAACTTTTTTTTTTTTTTTTTTTTTTTTTAATTTATTTATTATTATTATACTTTAAGTTGTAGGGTACATGTGCATAACGTGCAGGTTTGTTACATATGTATACTTGTGCCATGTTGCTGTGCTGCACCCATCAACTCGTCATTTACATCAGGTATAACTCCCAATGCAATCCCTCCCCCCTCCCCCCTCCCCATGATAGGCCCCGGTGTGTTATGTTCCCCTTCCTGAGTCCGAGTGATCTCATTGTTCAGTTCCCACCTATGAGTGAGAACATGCGGTGTTTGGTTTTCTGTTCTTGTGATAGTTTGCTAAGAATGATGGATTCCAGCTGCATCCAAGTCCCTACAAAGGACTCAAACTCATCCTTTTTTATGGCTGCATAGTATTCCATGGTGTATATGTGCCACATTTTCTTAATCCAATCTGTCACTGATGGACATTTGGGTTGATTCCAAGTCTTTGCTATTGTGAATAGTGCTGCAATAAACATACGTGTGCATGTGTCTTTATAGCAGCATAATTTATAATCCTTTGGGTATATACCCAGTAATGGGATGGCTGGGTCATACGGTACATCTAGTTCTAGATCCTTGAGGAATCGCCATACTGTTTTCCATAATGGTTGAACTAGTTTACAATCCCACCAACAGTGTAACAGTGTTCCTATTTCTCCACATCCTCTCCAGCACCTGTTGTTTCCTGACTTTTTAATGATTGCCATTCTAACTGGTGTGAGATGGTATCTCATTGTGGTTTTGATTTGCATTTCTCTGATGGCCAGTGATGATGAGCATTTTTTCATGTGTCTGTTGGCTGTATGAATGTCTTCTTTTGAGAAATGTCTGTTCATGTCCTTTGCCCACTTTTTGATGGGGTTGTTTGTTTTTTTCTTGTAAATTTGTTTGAGTTCTTTGTAGGTTCTGGATATTAGCCCTTTGTCAGATGAGTAGATTGCAAAAATTTTCTCCCATTCTGTAGGTTGCCTGTTCACTCTGATGGTAGTGTTTTTTGCTGTGCAGAAGCTCTTTAGTAAAAAAAGAGCCCGCATCTCCAAGACAATCCTAAGTCAAAAGAACAAAGCTGGAGGCATCACGCTACCTGACTTCAAACTATACTACAAGGCTACAGTAACCAAAACAGCATGGTACTGGTACCAAAACAGAGATATAGACCAATGGAACAGAACAGAGTCCTCAGAAATAATACCACACATCTACAGCCATTTGATCTTTGACAAACCTGAGAGAAACAAGAAATGGGGAAAGGATTCCCTATTTAATAAATGGTGCTGGGAAAATTGGCTAGCCATAAGTAGAAAGCTGAAACTGGATCCTTTCCTTACTCCTTATACGAAAATTAATTCAAGATGGATTAGAGACTTAAATGTTAGACCTAATACCATAAAAATCCTAGAGGAAAACCTAGGTAGTACCATTCAGGACATAGGCATGGGCAAAGATTTCATGTCTAAAACACCAAAAGCAACGGCAGCAAAAGCCAAAATCTTCTTAACTTTTTGACTAATAACGTTGTTTACAGCTGAAGAGAACAATAATAAATAATGGTAATAGTGGGGAATCCCAGTTTTGTTCCTGACATTAATGGCCATACTTTGTTAGTATTTCATCATTATTATGATGCTAGTGGTTGTTTCGAGATATATATGTGTATCACATAAAGCAAGATCTTTATATTCTTATTCTCCAAAGCATGTTCTTCAGAACAAATATAAAAATATTATCATGGGACATTTTGCTGTCACTCAAGGCAATCATTTGGTTTTGTTGTTTTGCCTGTGTGTGTGTGTGTGTGTGTGTATATACATATATATATGTACACACACACACACACGTATATATTCTGGAGGATGTCTTTTATACTATTGATAATGCCATCTGAAAACATTATATTCCTTTATTTAATATTCTTCAGGAAAACTGAATCATTTTCTTCACACTTATTACTCTACATTTCTTAATTTTACTTATAGTGATGCTATATTTTTGTAGGGCCTGTGAATGGGATCTTTTAAAATTATAATTTATACATTTGAGTTTTATAATTTTTTATATCTGCACCTATAAGAAGTTCTCCTATTAGATCTAACAGCTTTTTCTATTTACTTTTTAAAGTTTTTCCAGTAAATAATTATAGCATTTGTAAATAGTACTCATTTTTATGTCTTCTTTTAAAATATTTATAACTTTGGAACTTCTGCTGCTGGCTAAGATGAAGTAACAGGGATAGATTTACTCTCCTACTCTAAACAATAAAAGAATTGGACAAAATATATGAAACAATGACTTCTGGACATTTAGAGAAAGACAATGCAGAACTGTGTTCCCCAAGAGAAGGGAAATAAGCAAAGTGAGTCCTCTAATTGTACCAGCTTTCTGCCTGAAGGCAGTTTACAGACTGCAGTGCAGGGAGGGAGTAACCAAACAGAGCCTGGTCAATTAAGGAGAAATATATTAGAGCACGGGGATGTTGGCAAGCTAATGTTTGCTTAATACTGTAGAGGAGGAATCTGCAAGCATAGAAGGAGCCCCTCTTTCTATGTGCAGGTGTCCAGAGCTCCTCTCAAGTCTTTGGATAAGTACTGATTTGCACCTGTGTGACAGAAAACTACCTAAGTCAGAAAAAAAAAATCACTGAGCAGTAGTACACAGCAGAATTTCCTAAACTCATAAGAGCTGAGATGATTTATGTTTCCAAGGGCCTGAGTGGAAAGATGTCAAAATATATGAGGCATTGAATAGAGTTCCAGAAAGGTATTGTCATAATAGTGGGACTAAGTTAGCATTAGATTAAAGATTCTGTGGATTCACCCCAAAGTATCTTCAAAACCATCTTTTATAATATCCAACTTTAAGTGTTCTCACCACAAAGAAATGATAGTCATGTGAGATGATGGATGCTAATTGGCTAATTATCACAAAGAAATGATAATTATGTGAGATGATGGATTTAATCATTTCAAAATGTATACATGTATTGAAACTTCAAACTCCATACATATCAACAGTTATTAAAAATACATATACAATTATTATTTTTCAATTAAAATATAATTTAAAACTATAAAGAAAATAATTCCAAGAAGTTTAGCTGCATGCTAAAACACAACACTATTTAAGGAACTCAAAAAATTCGACATCTAACAATGTCAAATTGATATTTTTTACAATACAATACAATATTAACAAAAATACAAAGAAGCAAAAAATTTGACTCACAACTAGGAGAAAAATCAATCAATAAAAAAAATTCAGAAATAACAGGGATGGTGAAATCAATATAAAAGGCATTAAGACAGTTATAAGTATGCTTGTGTGTTCAAATAGGTAGAGGCAAACAGAATGATGATAAGAAAAATGAACCATATGCAAAAGCACAAATGGACTAGAGATTAAAAATATATTATCTGAAACAAAAATTGCATGATGAGATTAATAGATTAGACACTGAAGAAATATATTATCAGTGAATGTAAGTATATAGTAATAGAGCTATCCAAAATAAATCACAGAGGAAAAAAGACTGGACAAACGAAACAGACTATCAATATATATCAGATAGCATAACATAACGTATAATTGGAGTCCCAGAAGGAGGGGAATACAATAATGGGAAATAATCCCAAGGTTGGTAAGTGTATACATACATCTAAGAATCTCAAATCATTCCACATAAAATAAACACACTAAGCAAAATCAAAGTACTTCATGTAAAATTTGATACACCGGGTGCGGTGGCTCACACCTGTAATCCCAGCACTTTGGGAGGCCAAGGTGGGCGGATCACGAGGTCAGGAGATTGAGACCATCCTGGCTAACACGGTGAAATCCTGTCTCTACTAAAAGTGCAAAAAATTATCCGGGCGTGGTGGCGGGCGCCTGTAGTCTCAGCTACTGGGGAAGCTGAGGCAAGGAATGGCATGAACCTGGGAGACGGAGCTTGCAGTGAGCTGAGATTTCTCCACTGCACTTCCAGCCTGGGCAACACAGCGAGACTCTATCTCAAAAAAAAAAAAAAAAAGAAAAGAAAAGATAAACAGTGATAAAGATAAAGGTATAAAACAGGCAGAGAAAAGACACATTATGCAGAGAAACACACAAAAAATTGACAGTAGGCAACACTTTAGAAACTATGCAAGCCAGAAAATAATGGAGAAAGAGCTTAGATGTTCTGAAAGGAAAAACAAACAAACCTGTTTTTCTAGGTTTCTTAACCCAGAAAAAAATTCTTTTAAAATGAAGACATTTTAGACAAACAGATGCTGAGAGAATTTATTATCACCAGAATTCTACCTGTGGAAATGTTGAGAAGAAGTATTTCAGGTAGAAGAAAATGGTGCCAAATGGAAATTTGGATCTATACCTGGGAATGAGGAACACCAAAAATAATAGGTACATAGGTAAACACCAAATAATTTTTTCCATATATATATATAAAATACTTTAAGTTCTGGGGTACATGTGCACAACGTGCAGGTTTGTTACATAGGTATACATGTGCCATGTTGGTTTGCTGCACCCATCAACTTGTCATTTACATTAGGTATTTCTCCTAATGCTATCCCTCCCCCAGACCCCCATCACCCGACAGGCCCCCAGTGTGTGATGTTGCCCTCCCTGTGTCCATGTAATCTCATTGTTCAACTCCTACTTATGAGTAAGAACATGCAGTGTTTGGTTTTCTGTCCTTGTGATAGTTTGCTGAGAAAATTCAGCATTATCCTGATACCAAAACCTAGCAGAGTCACAACAACAAAAGAAAATTTTAGGGCAATATCCCTGATGAACATTGATGTGAAAATCCTCAATAAAATACTGGCAAACTGAATCCAGCAGCACATCAAAAATCTTTTCCACCACGATCAAGTCAGCTTCATCCCTGGGATGCAAGGCTGCTTCAACATATGCAAATCAATAAACACAATCCATCACATAAACAGAACCAATGAAAAAAACCACATGATTATCTCAATAGATGCAGAAAAGGCCTTTGTCAAAATTCAACACCCCTTCATGCTAAAAACTCTTAATAAACTCGGCATTGATGGAACGTATCTCAAAATAATAAGAGCTATTTATGACAAACCCACAGCCAATATCAACTGAATGGGCAAAAACTGGAAGCATTCCCTTTGAAAACCAGCACAAGACAAGGATGCCCTCTCTCACCACTCCTATTCAACATAATGTTGGCAGTTCTGGCCAGGGCAATCAGGGAAGAGAAAGAAATAAAGGGTATTCAATTAGGAAAAGAGGAAGTGAAAGTCAAATTGTCTCTGTTTGCAGATGACATGATTGTATATTTAGAAAACCCCATCATCTCAGCCCAAAATCTCCTTAAGCTGATAAGCAATTTCAGCAAAGTCTCAGGATACAAAAATCAGTGTGCAAAAATCACAAGCATTCCTATACACTAGTAACAGACAAACAGAGAGCCAAATCATGAGTGAACTCTCATTCACAATTGCTACAAAGAGAATAAAATACCTAGGAATCCAACTTACAAGGGATGTGAAGGACCTCTTCAAGGAGAACTACAAATGGTTGCTCAAGGAAATAAGAGAGGACTCAAACAAATGGGAAAACATTCCATGTTCATGGATAAGAAGAATCAATATCGTGAAGATAACCATACTGCCCAAAGTAATTTATAGATTCAATGCTATCCCCATCAAACTACCATTGACTTTCTTCACAGAAGTGGAAAAAACTACTTTAAATTTCATATGGAACCCAAAAAGAGCCTGCATTGCCAAGATAATACTAAGTAAAAAGAACAAAGCTGCAGGCATCATGCTACCTGACTTCAAACTATACTACAAGGCTACTGTAACCAAAACAGCATGGTACTGGTACCAAAACAAATATATAGAACAATGGAACAGAACAGAGGCCTCAGAAATAACACCACACATCTACAACCATCTGATCTTTGACAAACCTGACAAAAGCAAGAAATGGGGAAAGGATTCCCTATTTAATAAATGGTGTTGGGAAAACTGGCTAGCCATATGCAAAAAGATGAAACTGGATCCCTTCCTTACACCTTATACAAAAATTAACTCAAAATGGATCAAAGACTTAAATGTAAAACCTAAAACCATAAAAACCCTAGAAGAAAACCTAGGCGATACCATTCAGGACATAGGCATGGGCAAGGACTTCATGACTAAAACACCAAAAGCAGTGGCAACAAAAGCCAAAATAGACAAATGTGATTTAATTAAAGAACTTCTACACAGCAAAAGAATCTGTCATCAGAGTGAACAGGCAATCTACAGAATGGGAACAAATTTTTGCAATCTACCCATTGGACAAAGGGCTAATATCCACAATCTACAAAGAACTTAAACAAATTTACAAGAAAAAACAAACCCATCAAAAAGTGGGCAAATAATATGAACAGCCACTTCTCCAAATAAGATATTTATGCAGCCGACAAACATGAAAAAATGCTCATCATCACTGGTCATTAGAGAAATGCAAATCAAAACCACAATGAGATACCATCTCATGCCAGTTAGAATGGCAATCATTTAAAAAGTCAGGAAACAACAGATGCTGGAGAGGATGTGGAGAAATAGGAACGCTTTTACAATGTTGGTGGAAGTGTAAATTAGTTCAACCATTGTGGAAGACAGTGTGGCAATTCCTCAAGGACCTAGAACTAGAAATACCATTTGACCCAGCAATCTCATTACTGGTTGTATACCAAAGAATTATAAATCATGCTGCTATAAAGACACATGTACACGTATGTTTATTGTGGCACTGTTTACAATAGCAAAGACTTGGAACCAACCCAAATGCATATCAATGATAGACTGGATAAAGAAAATGTGGCACATATACACCATTGAATACTATGCAACCTTAAAAAAGGATGAGTTCATGTCCTTTGCAGTGACTTGAAGGTGAAAACCATCATTCTCAGCAAACTAACACAAGAACAGAAAACCAATCACCACCTGTTCTCACTCCTAAGTGGGAGTTGAACAATGAGAACACATGGACATAGGGAGGGCAACATCACACACCAGGGCCTGTGGGGGAGGGATAGCATTAGGAGAAATACCTAATGTAGGTGACGGGTTGATGGGTGCAGCAAACCACCATTGCACGTGTATACCTATGTAACAAACCTGCACGTTTTGCACATGTGCCCTAGAAATCAAAGTATATTAAAAACAATACTTTTCATTCCCTAAATGAGACACTATTAGGCTTATGTCTTCTTATATGCTCCATAAGGTAGTACAGAAAAGTAGTTTTCAAGAGTTTAATCTTCTACATTCTATCTTGATTTGTGAAATCACTTTTCTAGTTACTAGTAAAAATTTCTGTTGTCATTTAAATAAAATATATGTATCTATCTGAAAAAAAAGAATTGACTGCATGAAATAAAAATAATAGCAATGTGTTTGGGCACTTATATGTAGAAATGAACTGTGTGACAACAATGGCACAAAGGATGGGAAGGAAAAATGGGAATATTATTTTAAAGAACCTGTGATAGGTTTAAGATGCATATTGTAAGAAAAAAAAAGGAACCAAACCCAAAACGGCATAATTAATAATCTAGTAGTGGAGATAAACTAAATTGTGAAAAATCTCAACAAATTCACAAGAAAGCAGGAAGGGTGATGAAAAGAAAGAATAAATAGGAAAATAATCAGACCATGAATTTCATATCTGTAATTGCATTAACATTAAATGATCTAAGTTCCCCAAACAAAAGGCAAAGGTTGTCTGATTAATTTTTTAAAAGGATTAAGTTTGTGCTGTCTATAAGAAACCACTTTAAGTATAAAAAGACACAGAGAGATGAGTAAAAGGATGAAGAAAGATTATGTTTCTATACTTAAAAATCAATGAATACCAATCAGTAAAAAGCTGAAGAGACTATATTTATATCAGGTAAAGTGGTTTTTAGACTAGAAAATATTATTTGGGATGAAAAGAAATTTTAATAATGATAAAAGAGTGAAATCATCAAGAGGGCAAAACATTCTTGAAATGTTTGCATGCCTAATAAGAGCTTCAAAATACATGAAGCAAAAACCTATAGAGCAGAAAAGAATGGACAAATCTTGAGACGTAGCTGGAGATTTCAATAGTCTTCCTTCAACAATTGATGCAATATATATTTGGAAATTCAGTAAATATATAGAAGACTTGAAGAACACTATCAACTAATTTGACCTAATAGTTACAGAATACCCTATCCAATCATAAGAGGACATATATAATTTTAAGGTACACAGAATATTCATTAACATAGATCACATTCTGGATCACAAAATAAATCTCAATTAATGTAAAAGGTTTGAAATAATACAAAGTATTTTTTTTGACCATAGCAGAATGAAGAGGTTGTTAACAGAGATATATGAATTATCCTCACATATTTAGAAATTGAAAACATGCTTCTAAATAAACCCTAGAACACAGAAGTAAGCAAAATAATCACTAGAAAATATTTTCATTTGGATTATAATAAAAACAAAACACAACCTATCAAAGTGTGTAGAATAAAGCTAAGGCAGTGTTGAGAGGAAAATTTATAGCATTGATTACTTATATCAGGAAAGAAGAAAGATCCCGAATCAATGATCTAAACTTCCAGCTTAATAAATGAGTAAGAGAAGAGCTAAACTCAAAGCAAAAGGAAATAGTGAAGATAAGAGCAAAACTAATGAAGTTGAAAACAGAGAAAAGGCAATAGAGAAAAGTCCATGAAACCAAAAGCTAGCTCTCTAAGAACAATAAATATGATAAATTCTATAGTTAGTAAAAGAACAATAATAGAATATTATGAAGAACTTAATGTCAATAAATTGGACAACTCAGATGAAATTGACTCATTCATTGTAATAAACAAACTATGAAAGCTCACTAAGGAAGAAATAGATAATCTGTTTAGTGCAGTGTATTTTATAAATTGAATTTATACTGATAAACCTTCTCATAAAGGAAACTTAAGGCCTAGATGGCTTTATTGGTGAATTTTACCAAACATATAAGGAATAAACAATAGCAATTCCATCCAAACTCTTTCAGAAATAACAGGGAACACCCCCAACTCATTTCATGAAGCCAGTATTTCTCTGGTACAAAATGAAAAATATAGTAAGAAAACTTCAGACCAACATCTCTTATAAACAATTGAATTCAAAAATATACAAAAATATTATGCATTATATCTGTTCATCTATTATAAAGTCACATGCATGTGTGTGTTCATTGCAGCAGAATTCACAGTAGCAAAGTCATGTAATTAAATGCCCAGCAATGACAGACTGGATAAGGAAAATGTGGTACATAGACACCATGGAATACCATGCAGCCATAAGAAGAATCAGATTATGTCCTTTGAGGGGACATGGATGGAGTTGGAGGCCATTATCCTTAGCAAACTAGCACATGAACAGACAACCAAATACTGCATATTCTCACTTATAAGTAGAAGTTAAATGGAAATACATGGACACAGAGATAGGGACAATATGAACTGGTGCCTTTCAGAAGGTGGAGGGTAGGAGAAGGGAGAAGATAAGGAAGAATAACTAATGGGTACTAGACTAAATAGCTGGGTGATTAAGTAATCTGTACAACAAACCCCATGACACAAGTTTACCCGTGTAACAAACCTGTACTTGTACCCCTGAACTTAAAAGTTAATAAAAAAAGGATTATACATAATAATAAAACAGATAATGTATCACAACCAAATGGGATTTATCCTAGAAATGTAAGGTTATTTCTACATTTAAAAATCAACACAATTTCCCATAGCAAAATAATAAAGAAGAAAAATTATATAGATCATTTCAGTAGTTACAGGAAAAAGCATTTAAACTGGAGTCAAACTCCTAGGCTCAAGTGACCCTCCCGCCTCAACTTTCTGAGTTGCTGGTGCTGGAACTATAGGTATGTATCACTGTGCACAGCTACTGATACAACTATAATAGCCAAAATAAATTTGAAAAATATGAACTAAGATTGACTTAAACTTCCTGACCTCAAAACTTACTATGATGCTACAATAAGTGAGGTAATGTGTTCCACATACACATATGTGGAACATTATAGTCAGTCTAGAGAGAGAACAACAAATACATGATTGATTTTTGATTAAAGTGCCTAGTTATTTCAGTAGGGAAAGGAGAGTCTTTTCAAAAAATCATCCTGGAGCAATTGGATTTCCATATGTAAAACAGTGAGCCTCAATTTTTATCTCACACTGACACAAAAAAATAACTCAGAATGGATTACAGACCTTTGTATAGCATGTGAAGTTATAAAACTTCTGGAAGAAAACAGGAAAAAAACCCTCTTTGTGATTTCGATTACTCTAACATTTCTTGCACATGATCCCAAAAACACCAAAAAAGGGGAAAAAATATTAATTAAAATTTAAAATATTTTCCCTTCAGAAAATACTGTTAAGAAAATTAAAAGATAAATAATAGACTGCAAGAAATTCTTTGCAAAACATGTAATTGATAAAAGGCTTGTGTACAGAATATATAAAGAGCTCTTTCAATTTAAGAAGCCAAATCAAGAAAAAGTAGATTTGAAAGAGAAACATTAACATAGAAGATATATGAATGTCAAATATACTCATGAAACATGCCCAACAGCATTATTCAGGAAGGAAATGCAAATTAGAACTACAATGAGATTTGTGTACACATCATGTCTTAAACTTCTAAAACTAAAAAGAGAGACAATTTTGAGTATTGCCAAGAAATGCAGAGCAACTGGTAAAGCAAACCATGTTACAGTCTCTTTGAGAAAAGTTTGGCAGTTTGTTATTAAGTTAAACATACAATTATACAATGGTTCATCAATCCTATTCTTAGGTATTTACTTAAGAGAAATGGAAACATGTATTCATACAATGACTTGCAATCAAATATCCATAGCAGCTTCATCATAGTAGCTAGCCTCAAACTGAAAGAAAACCCAGATATCCTTCAACAAGTTAATGGACAAACAAATTATGGTATATCCATAAAATGAACTGCTATATAACAATCAAAATTAACTGATTACTAGTATATTCAACAACATGAGGAGGCGGAGCAAGATGGCCGAATAGGAGCAGCTCCAGTCTCCAACTCCCAGCGCGAGCGACACAGAAGACCGGTGATTTCTGCATTTTCAACTGAGGTACTGGGTTCATCTCACTGGGGAGTGCCGGACGATCGGAGCTGGTCAGCTGCTGCAGCCCGACCAGCGAGAGCTGAAGCAGGGCGAGGCATCGCCTCACCTGGGAAGCGCAAGGGGGAAGGGAGTCCCTTTTCCTAGCCAGGGGAACTGAGATACACAACACCTGGAAAATCGGGTAACTCCCACCCCAATACTGCGCTTTAGGAAACAGGCACACCAGGAGATCATATCCCACACCTGGCCGGGAGGGTCCCACACCCACGGAGCCTCCCTCGTTGCTAGCGCAGCAGTCTGTGATCTACCGGCAAGGCAGCAGCGAGGCTGGGGGAGGGGCGCCCGCCATTGCTGAGGCTTAAGTAGGTAAACAAAGCTGCTGGGAAGCTCGAACTGGGTGGAGCTCACAGCAGCTCAAGGAAACCTGCCTGTCTCTGTAGACTCCACCTCTGGGGACAGGGCACAGTAAACTAAGACACACAGACACCTCTGCACAGACGCAAACGACTCTGTCTGACAGCTTTGAAGAGAGCAGTGGATCTCCCAACACGGAGGTTGAGATCTGAGAAGGGACAGACTCCCTGCTCAAGCGGGTCCCTGACCCCTGAGTAGCCTAACTGGGAGACATCCCCCACTAGGGGCAGTCTGACACCCCACACCTCACAGGGTGGAGTACACCCCTGAGAGGAAGCTTCCAAAGCAAGAATCAGACAGGTACACTCGCTGTTCAGAAATATTCTATCTTCTGCAGCCTCTGCTGCTGATACCCAGGCAAACAGGGTCTGGAGTGGACCTCAAGCAATCTCCAACAGACCTACAGCTGAGGGTCCTGACTGTTAGAAGGAAAACTATCAAACAGGAAGGACACCTACACCAAAACCCCATCAGTACATCACCATCATCAAAGACCAGAGGCAGATAAAACCACAAAGATGGGGAAAAAGCAGGGCAGAAAAGCTGGAAATTCCAAAAATAAGAGCGCATCTCCCCCGGTAAAGGAGCGCAGCTCATCGCCAGCAACGGATCAAAGCTGGACGGAGAATGACTTTGATGAGATGAGAGAAGAAGGCTTCAGTCCATCAAATTTCTCAGAGCTAAAGGAGGAATTACGTACCCAGCGCAAAGAAACTAAAAATCTTGAAAAAAAAGTGGAAGAATTGATGGCTAGAGTAATTAATGCAGAGAAAGTCCTAAACGAAATGAAAGAGATGAAAACCATGACACGAGAAATACGTGACAAATGCACAAGCTTCAGTAACCGACTTGATCAACTGGAAGAAAGAGTATCAGCGATTGAGGATCAAATGAATGAAATGAAGCGAGAAGAGAAACCAAAAGAAAAAAGAAGAAAAAGAAATGAACAAAGCCTGCAAGAAGTATGGGATTATGTAAAAAGACCAAATCTACGTCTGATTGGGGTGCCTGAAAGTGAGGGGGAAAATGGAACCAAGTTGGAAAACACTCTTCAGGATATCATCCAGGAGAACTTCCCCAACCTAGTAGGGCAGGCCAACATTCAAATCCAGGAAATACAGAGAACGCCACAAAGATACTCCTCGAGAAGAGCAACTCCAAGACACATAATTGCCAGATTCACCAAAGTTGAAATGAAGGAAAAAATCTTAAGGGCACCAGAGAGAAAGGTCGGGTTACCCACAAAGGGAAGCCCATCAGACTAACAGCAGATCTCTCCGCAGAAACTCTACAAGCCAGAAGAGAGTGGGGGCCAATATTCAACATTCTTAAAGAAAAGAATTTTAAACCCAGAATTTCATATCCAGCCAAACTAAGTTTCATAAGTGAAGGAGAAATAAAATCCTTTACAGACAAGCAAATGCTTAGAGATTTTGTCACCACTAGGCCTGCCTTACAAGAGATCCTGAAGAAAACACTAAACATGGAAAGGAACAACCGGTACCAGCCATTGCAAAAACATGCCAAAATGTAAAGACCATTGAGGCTAGGAAGAAACTGCATCAACTAACGAGCAAAATAACCAGTTAATATCATAATGGCAGGATCAAGTTCACACATAACAATATTAACCTTAAATGTAAATGGACTAAATGCTCCAATTAAAAGACACAGACTGGCAAACTGGATAAAGAGTCAAGACCCATCAGTCTGCTGTATTCAGGAGACCCATCTCACACGCAGAGACATACATAGGCTCAAAATAAAGGGATGGAGGAAGATTTACCAAGCAAATGGAGAACAAAAAAAAGCAGGGGTTGCAATACTAGTCTCTGATAAAACAGACTTTAAACCATCAAAGATCAAAAGAGACAAAGAAGGCCATTACATAATGGTAAAGGGATCAATTCAACAGGAAGAGCTAACTATCCTAAATATATATGCACCCAATACAGGAGCACCCAGATTCATCAAGCAAGTCCTTAGAGACTTACAAAGAGACTTAGACTCCCATACAATAATAATGGGAGACTTCAACACTCCACTGTCAACATTAGACAGATCAATGAGACAGAAAGTTAACAAGGATATCCAGGAATTGAACTCATCTCTGCAGCAAGCAGACCTAATAGACATCTATAGAACTCTCCACCCCAAATCAACAGAATATACATTCTTCTCAGCACCACATCATACTTACTCCAAAATTGACCACGTAATTGGAAGTAAAGCACTCCTCAGCAAATGTACAAGAACAGAAATTATAACAAACTGTCTCTCAGACCACAGTGCAATCAAACTAGAACTCAGGACTAAGAAACTCACTCAAAACCGCTCAACTACATGGAAACTGAACAACCTGCTCCTGAATAACTACTGGGTACATAACGAAATGAAGGCAGAAATAAAGATGTTCTTTGAAACCAATGAGAACAAAGATACAACATACCAGAATCTCTGGGACACATTTAAAGCAGTGTGTAGAGGGAAATTTATAGCACTAAATGCCCACAAGAGAAAGCAGGAAAGATCTAAAATTGACACTCTAACATCACAATTAAAAGAACTAGAGAAGCAAGAGCAAACACATTCGAAAGCTAGCAGAAGGCAAGAAATAACTAAGATCAGAGCAGAACTGAAGGAGATAGAGACACAAAAAACCCTCCAAAAAATCAATGAATCCAGGAGTTGGTTTTTTGAAAAGATCAACAAAATTGACAGACCACTAGCCAGACTAATAAAGAAGAAAAGAGAGAAGAATCAAATCGACGCAATTAAAAATGATCAAGGGGATATCACCACCGACCCCACAGAAATACAAACTACCATCAGAGAATACTATAAACACCTCTACGCAAATAAACTGGAAAATCTAGAAGAAATGGATAATTTCCTGGACACTTACACTCTTCCAAGACTAAACCAGGAAGAAGTTGAATCCCTGAATAGACCAATAGCAGGCTCTGAAATTGAGGCAACAATTAATAGCCTACCAACCAAAAAAGTCCAGGACCAGATGGATTCACAGCTGAATTCTACCAGAGGTACAAAGAGGAGTTGGTACCATTCCTTCTGAAACTATTCCAATCAATAGAAAAAGAGGGAATCCTCCCTAACTCATTTTATGAGGCCAACATCATCCTGATACCAAAGCCTGGCAGAGACACAACAAAAAAAGAGAATTTTAGACCAATATCCCTGATGAACATCGATGCAAAAATCCTCAATAAAATACTGGCAAACCGGATTCAGCAACACATCAAAAAGCTTATCCACCATGATCAAGTGGGCTTCATCCCTGGGATGCAAGGCTGGTTCAACATTCGCAAATCAATAAACATAATCCAGCATATAAACAGAACCAAAGACAAGAACCACATGATTATCTCAATAGATGCAGAAAAGGCTTTTGACAAAATTCAACAGCCCTTCATGCTAAAAACGCTCAATAAATTCGGTATTGATGGAACGTACCTCAAAATCATAAGAGCTATTTATGACAAACCCACAGCCAATATCATACTGAATGGGCAAAAACTGGAAAAATTCCCTTTGAAAACTGGCACAAGACAGGGATGCCCTCTCTCACCACTCCTATTCAACATAGTGTTGGAAGTTCTGGCTAGGGCAATGAGGCAAGAGAAAGAAATCAAGGGTATTCAGATAGGAAAAGAAGAAGTCAAATTGTCTCTGTTTGCAGATGACATGATTGTATATTTAGAAAACCCCATTGTCTCAGCCCAAAATCTCCTTAAGCTGATAAGCAACTTCAGCAAAATCTCAGGATACAAAATTAATGTGCAAAAATCACAAGCATTCTTATACACCAGTAACAGACAAACAGAGAGCCAAATCAGGAATGAACTTCCATTCACAATTGCTTCAAAGAGAATAAAATACCTAGGAATCCAACTTACAAGGGATGTAAAGGACCTCTTCAAGGAGAACTACAAACCACTGCTCAGTGAAATAAAAGAGGACACAAACAAATGGAAGAACATACCATGCTCATGGATAGGAAGAATCAATATTGTGAAAATGGCCATACTGCCCAAGGTAATTTATAGATTCAATGCCATCCCCATCAAGCTACCAATGAGTTTCTTCACAGAATTGGAAAAAACTGCTTTAAAGTTCATATGGAACCAAAAAAGAGCCCGCATCTCCAAGACAATCCTAAGTCAAAAGAACAAAGCTGGAGGCATCACGCTACCTGACTTCAAACTATACTACAAGACTACAGTAACCAAAACAGCATGGTATTGGTACCAAAACAGAGATATAGACCAATGGAACAGAACAGAGTCCTCAGAAATAATACCACACATCTACAGCCATTTGATCTTTGACAAACCTGAGAGAAACAAGAAATGGGGAAAGGATTCCCTATTTAATAAATGGTGCTGGGAAAATTGGCTAGCCATAAGTAGAAAGCTGAAACTGGATCCTTTCCTTACTCCTTATACGAAAATTAATTCAAGATGGATTAGAGACTTAAATGTTAGACCTAATACCATAAAAATCCTAGAGGAAAACCTAGGTAGTACCATTCAGGACATAGGCATGGGCAAAGATTTCATGTCTAAAACACCAAAAGCAACGGCAGCAAAAGCCAAAATTGACAAATGGGATCTCATTAAACTAAAGAGCTTCTGCACAGCAAAAGACACTACCATCAGAGTGAACAGGCAACCTACAGAATGGGAGAAAATTTTTGCAATCTACTCATCTGACAAAGGGCTAATATCCAGAACCTACAAAGAACTCAAACAAATTTACAAGAAAAAAACAAACAACCCCATCAAAAAGTGGGCAAAGGACATGAACAGACATTTCTCAAAAGAAGACATTCATACAGCCAACAGACACATGAAAAAATGCTCATCATCACTGGCCATCAGAGAAATGCAAATCAAAACCACAATGAGATACCATCTCACACCAGTTAGAATGGCAATCATTAAAAAGTCAGGAAACAACAGGTGCTGGAGAGGATGTGGAGAAATAGGAACACTTTTACACTGTTGGTGGGATTGTAAACTAGTTCAACCATTATGGAAAACAGTATGGCGATTTCTCAAGGATCTAGAACTAGATGTACCATATGACCCAGCCATCCCATTACTGGGTATATACCCAAAGGATTATAAATTATGCTGCTATAAAGACACATGCACACGTATGTTTATTGCAGCACTATTCACAATAGCAAAGACTTGGAATCAACCCAAATGTCCATCAGTGACAGATTGGATTAAGAAAATGTGGCACATATACACCATGGAATACTATGCAGCCATAAAAAAGGATGAGTTTGAGTCCTTTGTAGGGACTTGGATGCAGCTGGAATCCATCATTCTTAGCAAACTATCACAAGAACAGAAAACCAAACAGCGCATGTTCTCACTCATAGGTGGGAACTGAACAATGAGATCACTCGGACTCAGGAAGGGGAACATCACACACCAGGGCCTATCATGGGGAGGGGGGAGGGGGGAGGGATTGCATTGGGAGTTATACCTGATGTAAATGACGAGTTGATGGGTGCAGCACAGCAACATGGCACAAGTATACATATGTAACAAACCTGCACGTTATGCACATGTACCCTACAACTTAAAGTATAATAATAATAAATAAATTAAAAAAAAAAAAAAAAAAACACAACATGAGTGAATCTTCAAAGCATTATACTTAAATGAAAGAAGCCAAATGCAAAATATTATATCCTGCATGATTTTATTTAAATGAAATGCTAGAAAATGCAAAACTGTAGTGACAGAGTATGGGTCAGTGGTTGCCAGAGGCAGGGGATAGAGGAACGTGATTGATTTCAAAAAGACAGAGGGAAACATTTGCACTGATGGCTGGTATCATGATTATGGTCAAAGTGACATGATGTTATAAATTAGTCAAACCTCACTGAATTTTACACTTAAAATTGGTGAATTTACGTTATGTAGATAATATAAATACAGCTGATAAATATAACCTAATACTTTTAATTTATGTTTTTGCTTTCTGCCGTGATAATGTTGACTAGTACTTCTAGAATTATAGTAAATAATAGTGGTAAGAGAATGACCTTACGCTTTGTATTAGTCCATTTTTATGCTCTGTTAAAGACATACCTAAGACTGGGAAGAAAAAGAGGTTTAATTGGACTTCTAACAGTTCCATGTGACTGGAGAGGCCTCAGAATCATGGTGGGAGGTGAAAGGCACTTCTTACATGGTGGCTGCAAGAGAAAATGAGAGAGATGCAAAAGCAGAAACCCCTGATAAAATCCTCGTGTCTTGTGAGGCTTATTCACTACCGTGAGAGCAGTATCGGGAAAACTGCCTCCATGATTCAAATTATCTCCCACCATGATTCAGATTATCTCCTACCAAAATCCCACAACATGTGGAAATTATGGGAGTACAATTCAAGATGAGATTTGGGTGGTAACACAGAGCCAAACCATATCAGGCTTTTTCATTACTTGTATATCTGTTGTTTCACTATTAGGTAGAAAGATGAGCTACTCATTTGGAATTAAATGTCTTCACGATGCTTAGTAAGTATCTTGTATTTCTGTTTTGCTAAGTATCTCCACAAGGAATGGCTGCTGGCACCTGATCATATAGATTTTTTGGGGTCTTTGGATATGATGAATTAAACTAACAGATTTTCTTATATTGAATTATCCATGTAATAATTTATAAAATACAAGTTTTTATACTATTTTTATATTGTTTTTGTAAACTATTTTTTAAATGTGGGAGCTTTGCCTTGACTTTCAAGGTGAGATTAACCATTTGTTTTCTTCTTTTCTCTATGTTTATTAAATTCTGTTATTGGAGTTATAGTTAGTTCATAAATAGATTGAAAAGTTTTCCTTCTTGTGTGCTTTAAGATATTTTAATGAAGTTGTATAAATTCCTTGAGTATTTTGACACCAGTGGTTTTTGAAACTACCAGGGTCATACACCCTCTTGTAGGTATTTGACAACCTTCCTTATTTCTCTGAGGGTTATGGAATTAATTTGATTAACTCTCATTTTTCTTTGAAGTAGTTTATTAGAAATAGTTTGTTTTCACCAAGATTTCCTGCCTTATAAGAATAGAATCAAATAGATTTAAACATGTTATGTTTTTATAATTTTCAATATGTTCTGCATGGTTTATTATATTGTTTTTTTCTCTTTTATATTAAATTAATCTTACCAGAGTGTTCTACTTTATTGTTTTTTCTGAAAGAGGCAGCTGTCAATTTGTTTACCAATTGCACATTTTCTGTAATTTCTTCTTTTGTTTTTGTTTATTTTGTACTCCTTTCCTACCTTTTTCTGTTTTTTAGTTCTTAGTATATATGAATTTTATATTTTTACTTTATAGTAAGACCTTTAAAATGGACTTTTTTCCCCCTAAAAACAGCTTTGGCCATATTCCATATGTTTTCATATATAATGCTTTTCTGGAAAAATTGTCAGCATAACTACTAAAGTTTTTATTTCCTTGAGAACTGATTGTGCATTATTCTTTAGACAGTGAAGAGCCAGCAAAGGTTTTGACTGAGGAAGTGATATGATCAGATCTATAAAGAAATACCTGACAGCATTGTGGAGAATGGATTGCAATAAAGTGACACTTAAGATGAGGTTTAAGAGGCTATTGCAAGAGTATACATAAGTGGTGATGACTCTGATATGAACAAAAGTCACACTGCTGAGAGTTGATATGTTAAAGGAAGGGAAGATGAGGAAGCAATGAGAGTCTGATCATAAACTTAACCAGACAGGAAGGGCCAGCTATATCTGAGACTACAGCTTCAGACAAAATGATAATCAGGTAAACAAGAGCTGAATAGGGGTTTTTAAACAGAAGTAAGAAATAGAACAGATAACATTTTCTGGCACAATGAGACCATATCCACAGTTGCTATTTTATAAGACATTTTGTAGACATCAAACACTCCTGGAAAGTAGTTTGTGAGAGTGCCAGCCCAGCCACGATGGTGCTTCTAGATTACACATGAAGATGATAGGATCTACAGAGAAGGAAAGAAATTACACTTAGATGGCATTGTTCTAAGAATGGTTGGCATAGGTAGGTTTGTATTGGGACAGGAAAGAGTGAGTGATGAGGTCAGCTCTATTTGGATTCAGATAATGACATCATGCCTTAAATTGCTGAAGTGCCAGTCCATCATCCAAAGGGAAACCTCTTCTTTATCTGGACTTTTCTATATTCTTATCTATATCTGCATTGTTGAGCTATAATCCTCTAGTTGTTATCCTTTCTAGAAACTTTCAACTATGAGTAACCCCTATTCTATGGTTAACTAACTCTAATTTATTTTGTATCATGGCTCTCCACTAAGACACTCCTATCCTTGCAGTTCTGTCAACTAAAGGCTCACAGGACTGAAAAGAAAACATTTAGTATCCAGGCTACCAACCCAGTTAGGATCTGCATTGCCAAGATTCCAAAGAAAAGTGCATTGAGGTAGTTTTCCCCTTAAGGAATTTGTCAGTTTGCAAGTGGTATAAAGCTTAGAAACTTACTGAAGAAGTTGTGAAGAAAGAGATAGCTAAAAAGACTGGTAAGTCATTCAAAACTTTCCGATGTCTCATGATGCTTAGTAGTAAAAGTTTAGAGTTCAGAGTAGGTGTAGTGGCATGCACCTGTAGTTCCAGCTACTTACGAGGCTGAGGTGGGAGAATTGTTTGAACCCAAGAGATCAAGGCCAGCCTGAACAACACAGCAGGACCCTGCCCCTCTCCCCCACCCACACACACACAAAGAAGTAGAGTTTAGAATCTGAGAAGGAGAAAAGACACTGATAAACATTCCCAGACTTCTGATAAGGGCCTAAATATTAGGGTGAATTAAAAATAATGAAATCTGAAACCCAGTTTCCAATCAGATCAGATTCCATTTAGATTCAAGAGATCTGCCTTTAGACTAACTGATGCCAGAAATAATACTGAATCATTTCCAGAAGAGGATAATACTACCCAGAGCCTCAAATAACATATAGTTTCTTATATACAATCTCAAGTGTTTAATTAAAAATTTACTGGGCATGCCAGGAAACAAATGAGTGAAAACTATGAGAAAAAATTAGGCAATAGCATTAAAGCCATATTGTTCTAGCTAATAGAGATAGTAGGTAAGGATCTAAAGATGATTGTGATGAATACACTCAAGAATATTTATGACAAGGAAAATTGAGGATCAACATCTAATAGATGAAAATTAAATAAAAATTCTAAAACTGAGCAAGTGAAGGTTAAAAAAAAAAATCAAAAGATGGGTTTGACAGCAAATTCCACACAGCAGAAGACCAGATTAGTGAATTGGGAGATTAGTCTATTGAAAGATAAAAGATAACTTGCCTGAAACATGAAGGGAAATGGGGATGGTAAAATACAGAAAACAGAATAAAAATATTTGAACATGGTAAAATGTGCCAACAGATGTAATTGGAGCCCAGACAAAGTTAGAAGAAAGTGGGACATATGCAGTACTTAACGAGACATGACTATTTCTCAGAATTGATGAAAGATATCAAATATTTAAGAAAAGCTATAAGACCCAAATAGGGTAAATAAAATAAGAGCAATATCAATACCAATAAACAAACCAACAAAAAGTCTACCCATAGGCACATTACAATTAAACTGTTGAAACCAAAGACAAATAGAAAATCTCAAGAATTGCTGGCCAAAACAGATAAAAGGCCCCCGAAGAATGGTTGACATTTCAACAAAATAATGAAAGGCATAAAACAGGCCGGGCATGGTGGCTCATGCCTGTAATCCCAGCACTTTGGGAGGCCGAAGCAGGTGGATCACAAGATCAGGAGTTCAAGACCAGCCTGACCAACATGTGAAACCCCATCTCTACTAAAAATACAAAAATTGGCCAGGCATGGTGGTACGCACCTGTAATCCCAGCTACTTGGGAGGCTGAGACAGGAGAATTGATGAACCCAGGAGGTGGAGGTTGCAGTGAGCCAAGATCGCGCCACGGCATTCCAGCCTGGGTGACAGAGCAAGACTCCATCATGAAAAAAACAAAAAAACAAAAATGGAACCACCTCTATAAAATAAAGAAAATAATTGTCAACTTAGAAGTGCCCTTTCAAAATGAAGGCAGAACAAATATGTTTTCAGGACAAATAAAAACTAAGAGAAATTCGTC
Source organism: Macaca mulatta (assembly GCF_049350105.2). Taxonomy (NCBI): domain Eukaryota; kingdom Metazoa; phylum Chordata; class Mammalia; order Primates; family Cercopithecidae; genus Macaca; species Macaca mulatta. The sequence continues at coordinate 115,379,021 of NC_133413.1, forward strand.
ACCAGTAGATCACACTAAAGAAAAGTACTAAAAGTTGTGCTTCAGGTCCAGGATGCAAGAACCCACATGCTACTACTTCTTTCACACCCGATATACAGAACTACCCACTTCCTTCTCAGGTTTAAAATGCATACTCATTTGAGATTTCTCTCATTTGGTTATACCATTTTGTATTCATCCTTGTCACCATCACCTGCTTAATATTATCCTTTACCTATTTTTTAAAAACTATAGATCTGTCAGCTCAATCTTTCTTTCTTATCCAAGTCCAAGCATTATCTTTAGTAGCTTCACTTTTCTATAATATTTTCCAAAATGCAAATATAAATATATATCTCTTCTACTAGAAATAGACTAGAGCTATTCATTGCTTTCAGGATAAAGGGCAAACTTCTTAGTATAGAAAAAATGGCCAATAAGTATCTGGACCCTTCAACAATCACGCACTACTTTCTGGCCATGCTGAATCATTTGCAGTTCTCAGAGTGTACCATATACTCACATGCTTCCATGGTGTTGAATATGTTACTCCCTTTGCCAAGATTGCCCTTCAAGCCCAACTCCTACCAATTTTACCTGTCCAGCTTCTATTTGCCATTCACTTATTCAGTTACCAAGTGTTTATTTAATATCCACTATGTGTGTGGCATTATGCCACACCCTAAGGGTATAGTACTGACTGAAATAGACATAGTAATTTCCTTCAATGGAGCCCCTAGTCTACTTTTTCTTTGAGGTAATTTAGCTTAAGTATCACTAGACACTTTGACTCCTTACTTCAAAAACACACACACTCTAGAATATGAACTTTCCTCTCTGCCAAAGCCATTGAGGCTCATCTATATCATCAGACTTATTACCTGAACTATAATCAATGGTTTATATGAACAGCTATCCCATTAGACTGGTGGTTCACAGACTGTGAACCAAAGCATCACAATATGCTGATGAATACCATGGCATATGTGATATGCTCAAAGTAAACACAGAAACTACTGAACACAGTATGAACCTCTAGCACAAAGAAGCTTGTGGTTTCAATATTAGATTACTATGTTTCAATTATGTCATATATTTTTGAAGCTGAGCTTTCAATGATCATCATGATCAAAAGCAAGAACCACACAAAAATCAATGTGTGACAGAAAATGAGGATAGTGGTATCTAATCTGATTCAGAAGTTTTAGAAGTTGTGCACTGCCCAACAGGTGCTAAGTTGTTAGAATATAAATACTTAGTAAGTCGGTTGTTTGGATTCAACTACTTAATAGATAGAACTGGTCAGTAATTCTTTTGCCTTACTGATGCCTGAGAAAATTACTGAGATGTTAAAGGTTCAGTCAACTGAGAAAGTTTGGAAACTTCTGTGTTGGATATAAACCCAGTAATTAGCACAGTGCTGGACATTTAGTCAATGTGCAATAAACTTATGAGTGAATAAACTAATACCCAAATGAAAGAGGTTACATTCACAAGAAAAAAGGTAATTGGCAAATGAAATGATGCCTAACACTGCACCCTAATTATAGTTGTCCTTCAAGTCTTAAAAATCCTACAGAAAAATGTGCAGTACTATAAATTCCATTACTTGGAATATGTATATTCCAAAAAAATCATCATACATAGTTTTAGATTTCTTCTGATATCTATATCATAATAATTCACTTACATTACTTGATTTACCTTTAAGCTTGTAAAAATTGTGAGCTTCTTTGTGTAAACAAATTATTGTTTTCGATTATTTGCCCCATCCCTGACCAATGTATTTATTTTTATGTATATCTGTACATTTTCTTTAATAGTAGTGATTCTTTAAAATATTTTATTTCTAAAGAAAGCATGCTCATAATTAAAAGATTAAATAAAACTGGCACATATAAGATAGCAAGAGTTTTCCCTGCTCTTCCCTACCCAACAGCATCCATTTCAGTCCGTAAAGGCAAATACTGTTAATAATTTTACTTTACATTTACAGCTTTCTAGCCCATTTCTAATGTATATGAAAAGCTAAGCATTTTTTTTCAAAAATTGGATTATGACATACACAATGTCTATAATTTCCTTGAATTAATAAAACACAAATACATCTTGGACATCTTCATATTTCAGTGTTTATAAGATCTTCCTTTTAAAATATATAGTGTTCCATTACATAGATGTATTGCAATTTTTTAATGAACATTTATGTGGGTTCATTTGTTGTTTTGCTAAAAAGAAGAGCTTCAATCCTTTGAAAACTTGGTAAATATTCCTCTAGGATAAATTCCTATAGTGGAAATGATGGATCAAAGGCTAGGCACATTTCACAATTTCAAAAGAGATTGCCAAAATTTATACCAATTAATATCCCAGAAATAATTTAGAAGGATACTAATTTGTTTTCAGATTAATTCTGGTTTTACCAACATTTTCAATATTTAACCTATTCATTTCTAAGTTAGAAGCCTCTATAAAGAAATAGTGTCAGAAAGACAAAAAATCTTGCATGGCGTTTTCTCAATTTGCAATGTACTTGGTGCTTTAACTTTTGCAGAGAACTTTCATATTTATTATGCCACTAAATCTTCAAAATAATCCTTTGAAATAAATTTTTTATCCTCTTCTTATATAGGAACCAATTTAGGCATAAAAGGATGAATTACTTGTTCAAAATCACACACTTGCTAAGTGGTTACGTTGAGATTCAAACTCTGGCCACATAATGGAGGGCTGATAAAAATAGATATTTAAATTCAGCTGTGTTATGTTCAGATACTTGATAAGGTTTTTTTGACCTAAGATATTTTTTCAACTATACATAACTCTATAATACCTTAACATTTGTGATTTTTATTGAAATATTTATGTATTTAAAAATTATTTTCTTTTTAAATCCTCTAGAAAGTTGAATAATATATCATATGAGGCTTTAGAGAAAAAATGACTTTCAGAGTATAGATGTCCATTTTTTATGACGGCTAATGAATACATAATACAGGAAATACTGAAACTTTCTCTGCTGAGAAAGTGTTTTGGTTTAGAGGGATGTGGGTTAGAACTCTGTTTCTGCTACTTTCTGTCTGAATGACTTAAGGAAACTTACCCTCTCCAAGCAGTTTATACGTCCATAGCATAGAGATAAACTTATCTGGTATTGCTATTAGGAAGTCTAAACAAGATCTTCTATGTGAAGTGCCTGGAATATAGTTGGCACTAAATACTGTTGCTGACATTTTTATTGTAATTATTACTGTTGAAGCTGCTAATTTCATAAGTAATTTTCAGAAATAAATACATTTGATAATATTAGGTATGTTCTTAAATACTGATGAACTCTGTCTTTCCTGTGTTACAGAAACCACTGTTTATATATCCATTAAGTTTTTTCATTTCTTTAGAATGTATATAATTTATGTTATAATTATGACATTAAAGTTGAAAGGGATCTCATATTAAAGCTTAGTTATACAGATAAAGACATTTAAGTCCAGGCCTGTTAAGAAATTTGCCAAAGTCACAGTGATTCTTGGTGCTAGAATAAGAATTTGTTTCCTGGTCTCTATTCTTTTTTATTTAGGGTTCATTAATTTATTTCAAAAATCAGTGTTTACATTTAAAATATTTTAAAGTAATTTTTAAAATTATAAGCCAAACATTAAAGAATTCCTTTGACATCACAGATGATTGAATACATATTTCTTCTAGCTTCACTGACATGAATCTCTGCCAGTTTTCCAGATGTGTGGACTTTTCCCCTTTATTATGTGTTCAGTTATTTTTAAGGAAAGATGCCCAGACTGCAATTCTGGTAATTGTTTGTGCCCACTTCTTTAGTGAGACAAAATTTAATTTGTTTTGCATTTGTCATATATCCTGTCTCTGTGATATTACAGACACCTAAAAACCTTCATCCAGTAAAACTAGTTCAAATCAAAAACATTTTCATGCCTGCATGTAAATTGTTTCCATTTTATAGTTGACTAAACTTATTATCTTACTTTCAATATAGTAACTTAAGGAACTTAGAAAATAACGTAGAGAATTAGTGATTTATAGAGGTAAGTAAGTTTGGAGAGCTGTTCCACCTTCATACTTTAAAGCATTGGTCCACTGCCAGTACACCACCAACTGCAGAATGAAGTCACAGACACACAAAAAAAGCAATCCTTGATTTCTATAGTGGTTGCCCGAAAAATAAACTAGCTTCTAACTTTAATTTAACAGAGAACATTTTAATCTCAAGCTAGTTAGACAGTTTTCCACTGGCAAATAACAAAAAATCAGTTTAAATTTTTGTTTACAAGTTGGTTATTTGTAACTTGCGTTATTTTCCCACAGAAGCAATGAGGGTGATTCTTGGTTGGACAACTGTCAGGGAAAAGCCTGGTATCCCATAAATACCTCTAATATTGTTCTCATATTATGTCAATATGAGTAATATTGTTCCTATGGAAAATGAATTTACTTTTGAGGAAGAGTTACATCCTTATTAAAGGATGTAAGTGGTGCGATTCAGCATTTCCTAATGTTTTCTTGCTTTTTTTAGCCATCTATTCATCTACTATCGGCAAGTTACAACCATCAGTAGCTAAGATATTGCCTCTCGAATTTAAATAGTTTGGAATTTTGGCTTTAAATGTTTTAAATATAAAAGTGTAATTCAAAAGTTTGTATTTTCTGATTATACTCTCACTCTAAATTTTGTTTCCCTGTAGGTAAAATAATTGTAATTACTGCTCACACCTGGAGTCATAAAGTGAGTTATAATGAAAGCAGTAAAGGACATATAATTTGAAATTTATTTCTTTAATTTTTATGGAAGAAATAAACAAAAGATGAAAACTAGGTAGATGAAGAGAGAGGAGAAGAATGGAAAGATTATTATTAACTTTGCCCTTTCATACCGTATTGTATACGAGGACCATCTCTGAGATTAAACCATGCTGGTGAACTTACAAGTGTAAGGTTACTCGATGAAGTTCAAAGAGAAATTTATTGGCCCCAGAGAGCAGTGGTGCCTGGAGCCACTTAAGCACTTATTTCTGTATGTTAGCATTTTCTGCCTCAACTCTCCTTTCTGCTGTTGCTACTTCTGCCTCTATTTCTGTCTCTTTTTTACCCCCATGGCTGGACTCAGATAAGAATGGGGCCAAATGGGGAGAAAGACCTTTCCTCCTGAACCAAGTTAATTTGACATTGGAGAAGGCCTCATAAAAAGAGCTCCTGGATTGTGATGATAGAAAGTAAAAATGCCTGATTCACTCCATTATGCCTTTTCACGGAATAGTCATAAAAAATAAGATGTAAAGTTTTAAGAACAATGGAAAATGGGAATAATAATCAACTATTTGTTGAACCTTGGAAGAATTTCTACTTATCAAAGAATGTGGGCCATGAGGTAGGAAGATGGTAAGGGAGTTACATTTCTCCCCTCCCCTCTGTTTCCTTTCCACTCAAAATACAGATTCATGGGCTTTTAACAGTGGGAAAGAGGGCATGACTATGCTCTTAGAGCTGCATTATAAGGAGAGAAGGGCCAGTTTAGTTCCTTACCTCCTCCTCTCTCCTCACCAAAATGTTTTCTCTCCACCTCTTCCGTTTGCTAAATGACACAAGAGGGCATCTTGCTTGGGAATATAAGAACTGGATTTTGTGCCTCTGAGTTGGCTCTGAAGGGCTAGGCAGGAATAAGAAGTTAAACTTACAAGGACTGTGAAATTGGGTGTCCTGTGGGTTACAATTTGCCATTTATCTTTTTAGCAAGGGAAGAAAAGATCATAGGTAATTTCATCCAAGAAAAAATTCTGCTGTTCTTAGTAAGAGTCAGGCAGGGGTGCCAAGAGATTTCTCCTCAAGATTGTATATCCACAAAACTTAAAAAAGTATAACTGACACCTCATTAAGCAATGTTTACAACAATGAATTCTGCAGCTTTAGGTCTTAGAGGGATTCTAATATCTATTTGGGAATCTATAAAGGCAAACTATGCTGGTAGTACTGGATAGACAACACATTTTCAATAAAGCATTAACAAGTAAGTAAAGTAGCCTATACATAATTCTGAAACTCATAAATATAACATTGCACTCTAGGTACTGAGAAAAAATAACTTTGGAAAATAATTTTCCCAGAAGTCTAAAGAAAAATTCAAAAATCACCTGCTTTGAATCATTAACAAAATTAAAATACTAGTTTGTGGAACAATATATAAAAATAATATATTAACAGTAGAGAAAACAGAATGAGCTGAGAGGAAGTAAAAAAGGTAAGGAAAGTGTGTAAACACTAAGACAAGTCCCTAAGGAATCTAAAGATTCAATAGCATTACTGAAAACAGCATTAGAAGCAGTAAGGAGGAGAACTGGTATCACAGAAAATTGGGCTCATGAAGTTGAAGAGAACTGAAGTTGAGAATACATCTATAATGCAGAAGAAAATAATACAGAAGAGAAAATGAAGGGAGAGAATCTGTTATATACAGAACAAATTAAATTTATATGAACATGTAATATATTTATTCTGATCAATATATACCTATTCATATATATTATGTGTAGATATGGTATATTTGTGTACAAGTTACATAGCAAATGTAGTAGGATAACATTTTCATATTATCAACATTATATATATTTTAAGTTTAGGGTCACATGTGCAGGATGTGCAGGTTTGTTACATAGGTAAACATGGGTCATGGGAATTTGTTATAGAGATTATTTCATCACCCAGGTATTAAGCCTAGTGTCCATTAGTTATTCCCTCCTCCCATCTTCCATTCTGATAGGCCCCAGTGTGTAAAGTTTTCAGAACAATGGAAAATAAGACAACAAATAGTGGTGTTTCTGTGTCCATGTGTGCTCATCATTTAGCTCCCACTGATAAGTGAGAATATGCCATGCCATATTCATTAGAGAAATGCAAATCAAAACGACAATGAGATACCAACTCACACAGTCAGAATGGCTGTTAATAAAAGTCAAGAAACAGATACAGGTGAGGCTCCGGTGAAAAAGGAAGGCTTTTACACTTGGTGGAAGTGTAAATTAGTTCAAACACTGTGGAAGGCAGAATGGGGATTCTTCAAAGACCTAAAGACAGACAGAAATACCACTCAATCCAGCAATCCAATTACTGGGTACCTACCCAAAGGAATATAAATAGGTTTTTTTCTGTTTTTGTTTTTCCTAAGACAGAGTCTCGCTTTCTTGCCCAGGCTGGAGGGTAGTGGCACAATCTCAGCTCACTGCAGCCTCCGCCTGCCGGGCTCATGATCCTCAGTTTCCCAAGAAGCTGAGACTACAGGCATGTACTAGCGCACCAATTTTTTATCTTTTGTAGAGACAGGGTTTCATCATGTTGCCCAGGCTGGTCTTGAACTCCTCAGCACAAGCAATCCACCTACCTCAGCCTTCAAAGTGCAGAGATTACAGGTGTGAGCCACCACACCCAGGAACATTGTATCTTTTAAAACTTTTAAAATTGAAATATACATACATATAAGCAATGGGTCATAATTGTGCAGCCTATTTAACTGCCACTCAGGTGAAGAAATCTTAAAAAATTACCAGTGATATGGTTTGGCTGTGTCCCCACCCAAATCTCATCTTGAACTGTAGCTCCCACAATTCGCACGTGTTGTGGGAGGGACCCTGTGGAGGCTAATTGAATCATGGGGGCAGGTCTTTACCATGCTGTTCTCCTGATAGTGAATAAGTCTCATGAGATCTGATGGTTTTATAAGGGGGAGTTCCCCTACCAGATCTCTTGACTGCCTCCATCCATGTAAGATGTGATTTTGCTCCTCATTCACCTTCTGCCATGATTGTGAGGCCTCCCCAGCCATATGGAGCCGTGTGTCAATTAAACCTCTTTCCTTTATAAATTACCCAGTCTCGGGTATGTCTTTATCAGCAGCATGAAAATGGACTAATACAACCATCATCCTGAAATCCCCTTGAGAACCTCCCGTTTTCTATTCTTTCATTTCTGCCCAAAGATCCACTCTTTTGACATCAACACCATACTATAATTTTACCTGTTTTTGAACTTTATGTAAAAATAATCATATGGTAAACACTCTTTTGTATCTAGCTTCTTTTACTCAAAATAATGTCTGAGAGACTCATCCATCTGTGTGTGTAGGTTTAGCTCATCTGCTATGATTTCTAGACAGTACTGTATAAGCATATCACCAAATAACTATTCATTCTTCTGTTTATGAACATTTGGGCTGTTGCCAAGTTTTGGCTATTAGCATTCTCGTAAATGTCTTTTGATGCACCTGTGAACACAGTTCTATGGGAGTGAAATTGTTAGGAAGTATTATACACTCAAATTTAGCAGACTATGTCAATGCTTTCTAAAGTGGTTGCAATAATTTGCGCTTCCATCACAAGTGTATCAGTTCCTGTGGCTCCTCAGCTTTGCCAAGTTAACATTTCCAATATTTTCAGTGCTAGATATTTGTTATGGTGTTGAATGGCATCCCACTGTGGCTCAAAGTTGCACTTCCATGAGGTCTATTGAGCTGGAGCAGCTTTAAAAATATTCCTTGGCTAAAGACAATCCTAAGCAAAAAGAATGAAGCTGGAGGCATCACACTACCTGACTTCAAACTAACTATATTACAAGGCTACAGTAACCAAAACAGCATGGTACTGGTACCAAAACAGATATATAGAACACTGGAACAGAACAGAGGTCTCAGAAATAATGCCACACATCTACAACCATCTGATCTTTGACAAACCTGACAAAAACAAGCAATGGGGAAAGGATTCCCTATTTAATAAATGGTGTTGGGAAAACTGGCTAGCCATATGCAGAAAGGTGAAACTGGATCACTTCCTCATACCTTACACAAAAATTCATTCAAGATGAATTAAAGACTTAAATGTTAGACCTAAAACCATAAAAACCCTAGAAGAAAACCTAGGTGATACCATTCAGGACATAGGCATGGGCAAGGACTTCATGACTAAAAGCAATGGCAACAAAAGCCAAAATAGACAAACGGGATCTAATTAAACTAAAGAGCTTCTGTACGGCAAAAGAAACTACCAGCAGAGTGAAAAGGCAACTTACAGAATGGGAGAAAATTTTTGCAATCTACCCATCTGACAAAGGACTAATATCCAGAACCTACAAAGAACTCAAACAAATTTACAAGAAAAAAACAATGCCATCAAAAAGTGGGCAAAGGATATGAACAGACACTTCTCAAAAGAAGACATCTATGCAGCCAACAGAGACATAAAATATGCTCATTATCACGGGTCATCAGAGAAATGCAAATCAAAACCACAATGAGATACCATCTCATGCCAGTTAGAATGGCAATCATTAAAAAGTCAGGAAACAACAGATGCTGGAGAGGATGTGGAGAAATAGGAACGCTTTTACACTGTGGGTGGGAGTGTAAATTGGTTCAACCATTGTGGAAGATGGTGTGTCAATTCCTCAAGGATCTAGAATTAGAATTACCATTTGACCCAGCAATCCCATTACTGGATATATATCCAAAGGATTATAAATCATGCTACTATAAAGACAGATGCACACGTATGTTTATCGTGGCCCTCTTCACAAAAGCAATACTTGGAACCAACCCAAATGTGCATCAATGATAGACTGGATAAAGAACATGTGGCACATATATACCATGGAATACTATGCAGCCATAAAAAATGATGAGTTCATGTCCTTTGCAGGGACATGGATCAACCTGGAAACTATCATTCTCAGCAAACTATCACAAGGACAGAAAACCAAACACTGCATGTTCTCACTCATAGGTGGGAATTGAACAATGAAATCACTTGGACACAGGGCAGGGAACATCACACACTAGGGGCTGTTGTGGGGCAGGGGGCTTGGGGAGGGATAGCATTAGGATAAATATCTCATGTAAATAATGAGTTGATGAGTGCTGCAAACCAACATAGCACGTGTATACCTATGTATCAAAGCTGCATGTTGTGTGGGTTTATGTGTACCCTAGAACTTAAAGTATAATAAAAAGAAAAAATACAAAAATGAAAAAAATATATATTCCTTTGCTATTTGTCTACCATCTTGTGAAGTGCCTATTATGGTATGTTGTCCATTTCTCCTCTTGAATTGTTTGTATTTGTTTTTTATGTATTTGTAAGAATTCTTTATATATTTTGCATATAATCCCTTTGTTGGTTAGAAGTGTTGCAAAAATCTTTGCCCTTATGTACTCCAATTTATCAATATTTCTCTTTATAGCAATGCTTCTTTAGTATCCTATTTTAAAAACATAATTTTCATGACTGTTACCTTGTATTATGAATTTTGTTTTTTCTTTATCTCTTGTATTACATCTACTAAAATTGAATTTGTGTATAATAAAAGAGGGATCATGTTTAATCATTCTTGCAGATAGATGGCCAATTGACTCAGGCCATTTATTGAGAAGACCTCCCCTTCCCCACTGATCTTTTTAACAAATCCACTGTCCATATATATAATATGGTATATTATATATGGACATGTATATATTATACATGCATATATCATATACATGTATATGCCTATTCCATGCGTATATATTATATACGTGTATATGTATATTACATGTGTGTATATATGAACATGTATATATGAACATGTATATACATATACATGTATATATTATATATACATGCCCATATATATATACCATATTATATATATAGACACTGGATTTGTTTTATATATATATTCATGGGTCTGCTGATAGACCTATTCCCTTTCATGGGTATACATATCTATTATTTGCCCACCTATTGTATGCCAACATCACATGATCTTAGTTGATATCTAGTAGGATATCTAGTAGGATAAGTCCTCCCATGTGACCTTCAAAGGTGCTTTGGCTAAGTTTGATTCTCTGCATTTCCTTATTAATTTTAGAAACAGGTAGTCAATGTCAACCAAATGTTTGGTTGAATTTTGATTGGTATAGCATTGAATCTGTATTTCAATTTGAGGGATAATTGATCTTTATAATAGTAAATCTTAGTATTGTGTTTTCTATTCCTGGTTATTCCTATTATTCAGTGATCATTATTCTTTGCACTTCAATCCAGGCAGGAGCAAGATAATTCTATGGCCATTATTTCAGATAATTAATACCAGACCAGAAAAGAGATCAAAGTTGTCAATTTTTGCTTTTGAAACTCATGACAGAGCTAACAGTCCTGTGAGAGAAGGTCTTTAAGTCACAAGAGAGTAAGCTTTTTAAAAACTTCAAAGTCTGAACACTAGAAGATTCAAGGCATCAAGCTGAAGCAAAAGACAATCTTCTGGCTAAGTAGATGAAGAGTCAGATTGCATTACATCCAGACTAATGAAGATTCCTATGCACGGTGGGAAAGGAAGTCAGAGAAGAGCAAAAGGGCTCTGTTGTGATGAATCCTTGAGAAGGAGCTGTATGCTCTGCTGCTACTCCCAGAACAACTTCTCAGAGTGGAAATGAAACAGTAGAATCCCAGGTACATTTAATAATTCCATAGACAGTATGGTTTGTGCATAACATGCAGGGTGGAACTCAGAGAAGCAGGAAGCCTTATAGAGTTCCCAATATTTAGCATTTCACAGGAGCAGAAGGAACAGGATTTCAAGGCATGAATGAATCTCTCACTCATTCTCTGAAAGGAGCTTGGAAATAGAAAATTCCAGATCTGCAAGAGCTTGGTTGTAAGCCAGGAAGAGTGAGTCTGCTGAGAAACACTAAATTAAGAATATTCAGTCAACACATAGTGGCTTGAAATAGAATTGTATATCAAATGTAGAAAATTAAGAAAATATACGTGACTTTTAAATATTGTAACAAGTTTAAATTTTATTATTATTTTAAAAAGTTTAGTTAACTAAAATTTACTTTGGGGTCCTATATTTACACCATGTCAGATATTCTTTGCTAAGCAGAAAAATGTCTTATTCCTGAATGGGAATATAATACAGTAAACATGTTGATTTGCCCCAAATTAGTTTACTATTTTGGAAAATCATATCATCCCTACTGTGTAGCTCATGGAAAAGTATATCTAAAATACACTGGAGAGGTAAATATAAAAGATAACACTGTAACATTATAGAAAATCTGAGGCGTATTTATCTGTTTTGAGGTTTGTTGATACAGCTTTTCAAGAAAAATTTTAAAAAAATAAAACAAAGTGACTTTTCTTATGACTACCTAAGAAATCTAAAACTTATTAATATGAGTAAAATCTGAAAGTAAAACCTAAATTTTGATTCAAAAGTAAAATCTTTAAAAATATTCATATAAAAATAAAATCCACTATATAACTAAAAGCCAAGGAAGCACTTGAAAATAAATATTTATAATATATTCCAAATTGGAAAGGCAAGAAATAGATTAATACAAAATATTGAGTAAGGTGCTGAAAATATTCAATCTCATACTATTATTCTACTCATCAATACTACCAACAGTAGATAATAAAAATGTTTTTGACGACCAATTTGGAAATAGTTATGAAATGCCTTTAAAATATTTGTTTTGCTTGATCCCTTAAATATTCTAAGAATAAAGTCTAACAAAATAGAAGTTCACATTAAGATTGTGATATTATGATCTTAGTAGCAAAAATATAGTAGCAACCTAAATATCCCACCTAAGTACCCGGTAGGAGACTAGTTGAATTCTTTATAGTGTATGTCAGTAGATTATATGCTGCTATTTAAAATTCACATTTTAAATAAACAATGATGTGGGGAAAATGCTCTCAATACATGTGGGTGCTAAAAAAATAATGTATTGATATACAGTAGAGCATATAATTCCAATGTGTAAAAGTATTTCTGTAGAAGTCATTTTATCTGCCCTCTATTTCTCAAAGCATCTGATGTGCCCTCCTTCCTTCCAGTAAAATATCTTCACTGGTATCAATTCTTACGGAGAGTCAGCTGCTCCCTAGAATACCCACACATTGTTTCACCTGTTGATCTTTATGTAGACTTAAGAGTCAAATGTTAGTTTTTATGCCTATTAATACTATTTTACTTGCTATTACAAGTCTATTTACAAATTAAAATGTCTAGTAAGCTCTTAGTGCTAAAACGAGTTGTCTTGTGTAAAGAGAATACTGTAGAAAAAGTTAATAAATTTGAGTAGCTAAGAAAATTTGCTGAAATTACATGCAGACAAGATAACTGTGAAACACCAGGGAAAATGATTTAAAATCCAGAATTCTGCATGGAGATCTATTTAAGTGTCTTTATATTATTGTTCTAATTTCAGAGAAACCAATCTGGAAAACATTTGTGGGCCATTAGGAATATGATTTGTATTATAAAGATGATGTGGACATCCCATGAGAAGACCTGCAATCAGAAAAAAAGCTTAGTCCTACATAAAAAAATTAGCAAAGATTCAACTTCTCCCTGGTTTTGTCTTGGGAGGGTGTATGTGTCCAGGAATTTATCCATTTCTTCTAGATTTTCTACTTTATTTGCTTAGAGGTGTTTATAGTATTATCTGATGGTAGTTTGCATTTCTGTGGGATCAGTGGTGGTATCCCCTTTATCATTTTTTATTGCATCTATTTGATTCTTCTCTCTTTTCTTCTTTATTAGTCTTGCTAGTGGTCTATGAATTTTGTTGATCTTTTCAAAAAACCAGCTCCTGGATTCATTGATTTTTTGAAGGTTTTTTTGTGTCTCTATCTCCTTCAGTTCTGCTCTGATCTTAGTTATTTCTTGCCGTCTGCTAGCTTTTGAATGTATTTGCTCTTGCTTCTCTAGTTCTTTTAATTGTGATGTTAGGGTGTCAATTTTAGATCTTTCCAGCTTTCTCTTGTGGGCATTTAGTGCTATAAATTTCCCTCTACACACTGCTTTAACTGTGTCCCAGAGATTCTGGTATGTTGTATCTTTGTTCTCATTGGTTTCCAGAACATCTTTATTTCTGCCTTCATTTCGTTATGTACCCAGTAGTCATTCAGGAGCAGGTTGTTCAATTTCCATGTAGTTGAGCGGTTTTGATTGAGTTTCTTAATCCTGAGTTCTAGTTTGATTGCACTGTGGTCTGAGAGACAGTTTGTTATAATTTCTGTTCTTTTACATTTGCTGAGGAGTGCTTTACTTCCACCTATGTGGTCAATTTTGGAATAAGTGCGATGTGGTGCTGAGAAGAATGTATATTCTGTTGATTTGGGGTGGGGAGTTCTGTAGATGTCTATTAGGTCCACTTGGTGCAGAGTTGAGTTCAATTCCTGTATATCCTTGTTAACTTTCTGTCTCGTTGATCTGTGTAATGTTGACAGTGCGGTGTTAAAATCTCCCGTTATTATTGTGTAGGAGTCTACGTCTCTTTGTAGGTTTCTAAGGACTTGCTTTATGAATCTGGGTGCTCCTGTATTGGGTGCATATATATTTAGGATATTTAGCTCTTCTTCTTGAATGGATCCCTTTACCATTATGTAATGGCCTTCTTTGTCTCTTTTGATCTTGATTGATTTGAAGTCTATTTTATCAGAGACTAAGATTGCAACCCCTGCTTTTTCCATTTTCCATTTGCTTGGTAGATCTTCCTCCATCCCTTTATTTTGAGCCTATATGTGTCTCTGCATGTGAGATGGGTCTCCTGAATACAGCACACTGATGGGTCTTGACTCTTTATCCAATTTGCCAGCCTGTGTCTTTTAATTAGAACATTTAGCCCATTTACATTTAAGGTTAATATTGTTATTTGTGAATTTGATCCTGTCATTATGATGTTAGCTGGTTATTTTGCTCATTAGTTAATGCAGTTTCTTCCTAGCATTGATGGTCTTTATAATTTGGCATGTTTTTGCAGTGGCTGGTACTGGTTGTTCCTTTCCATGTTTAGTGCTTCCTTCAGGAGCTCTTGTAAGGCAGGCCTGGTGGTGACAAAATCTCTTAGCATTATTTTGTCTGTAAAGGATTTTGTTTCTCCTTCACTTATGAAACTTAGTTTGTCTGGATATAAAATTCTGGGTTTAAAATTCTTTTCTTTCAGAATGTTGAATATTGGCCCCCACTCTCTTCTGGCTTGTAGAGTCTGCTGAGACATCTGCTGTTAGTCTGATGGGCTTCCCTTTGTGGGTAACCCGCGACCTTTCTCTCTGGCTGCCCTGAACATTTTTTCCTTCATTTCAACTTTGGTGAATCTAACAATTATGTGTCTTGGAGTTGCTCTTCTCAAGGAGTATCTTTGTGATGTTCTCTGTATTTACTGAATTTGAATGTTGGCCTGCCTTACTAGGTTGGGAAAGTTCTCCTGGATGATATCCTGAACAGTGTTTTCCAACTTGGTTCCATTTTCCCTGTCCCTTTCAGGTATACCAATCAGACGTAGATTTGGTGTTTTCACATAGTTCCATATTTCTTGGAGGCTTTGTTCATTTCTTTTTACTCTTTTTTCTCTAAACTTCTCTTCTCACTTCATTTCATTCATTTGATCTTCAATCACTGATACCCTTTCTTCCACTTGATCAGATGAGTTACTGAAGCTTGTGCATGAGTCATGTGGTTCTTATGCCATGGTTTTCAGCTCCATCATGTCATTTAAGGACTTCTCTACACTGTTTATTCTAGTTTAGCCATTTGTCTAATGTTTTTCCAAGATTTTTAGCTTCTTTTTGATGGGTTTGAACATCCTCCTTTAGCTCGGAGAAGTTTGTTATTACCGATCGTCTGAAGCCTTCTTCTCTCAACTCGTCAAAGTCATTCTCCATCCAGTTTTGTTACATTACTGGTGAGGAGCTGTGTTCCTTTGGAGGAGAAGAGGCACTCTGATTTTTACAATTTTCAGTTTTTCTTCTCTGATTTCTCCCTATGGTTGTGGTTTTATCTACCTTTAGTCTTTGATGATGGTGATGTACAGAAGGGGTTTTGGTGTGGATGTCCTTTTTGTTTGTTAGTTTTCCTTCTAATAGTCAGGACCCTCAAATGCAGGTCTGTTGGTGTTTGCTGGAGGTCCACTCCAGACCCTGTTTGCCTGGGTATCACCAGCAGAGGCTGCTGAACAGCAAATATTGCAGAACGGCAGATGTTGCTACCTGATCCTTCCTCCGAAAACTTTATCTCAGAGGGACACCCGGCTGTATAAGGTGTCAGTCGGCCCCTACTGGGAGGTGACTCCCAGTTAGGCTACTCAGGGGTCAGGGACCCACTTGAGGAGGCAGTCTGTCCATTCTCAGTTCTCAAACTCCATGCTGGGAGTTTCTCTGACTGCTCTCTTCAAAGCTGTCAGACAGGAACTTTTAAGTCTGCAGAAGTTTCTGCTGCCTTTTGTTCAGCTATTCCCTGCCCCCAGAGGTGGAGTCTACAGAGGCAGGCAGGCCTCCTTAAGCTGCAGTGGGCTCCACCCTGTTTGAGCTTCCTGGCTGCTTTGTTTACCTACTCAAGCCTCAGCAATGGTGAATGCCCCTCCCCCAGCCTCACTGCCACCTTGCAGTTCAATCTCAGACTGCTGTGCTAGCAGTAAGCAAGGCTCGGTGGGTGTGGGACCCTCTGGGCCAGACGTGGGATATAATCTCCTGGTGTACCGTTTGGAAAAGCCTTTGGAAAAGTGCGGTATTAGGGTGGGAGTGTCCCGATTTTCCAGGTACCATCTGTCATGGCTTCCCTTTGCTAGGAAAGGGAATTCCCCGACCCCTTAATTCAAGATAGACTAAAGACTTAAATGTTAGACCTAAAACCATAAAAACCCTAGAAGAAAACCTAGACAATACCATTCAGGACATAGGCATGGGCAAGGACTTCATGACTAAAACGCCAAAAGCAATCGAACAAAAGCCAAAATTGACAAATGGGATCTAATTAAACTGAAGAGCTTCTGCACAGCAAAAGAAACTACCATCAGAGTGAACAGGCAACTTACAGAATGGGAGAAAAATTTTACAATCTACTCATCTGACAAAGGGCTAATATCCAGAACCTACAAAGAACTCAAACAAATTTATAAGAAAAAAATCAAACAACCCCATCAAAAAGTGGGCAAAGGATATGAACAGACACTTTTCAAAGGAAGACATTTATGCAGCCAACAGACACATAAAAAATGCTCATTATCACTGGCCATCAGAGAAATGCAAATTGAAACCACAATGAGATACCATCTCACACCAGTTAGAATGGCAATCATTAAAAAGTCAGGAAACAACAGGTGCTGGAAAGGATGTGGAGAAATAGGAACACTTTTACACTGTTGGTGGGGCTGTAAACTAGTTCAACCATTATGAAAGACAGTGTCGTGATTCCTCAAGGATCTAGAACTAGAAATATGATTTGACCCAGCCATCCCTTTACTGGGCATATACCCAAAGGATTATAAATCATGCTGTTATAAAGACACATGCACACATGTTTATTGTGGCACTGTTCACAATAGCAAAGACTTGGAACCAACCCAAATGTCCATCAATGATAGACTGGATTAAGAAAAGGTGGCACATATACACCATGGAATACTATGCAGCCATAAAAAGGATGAGTTCATGTCCTTTGTAGGGACATGGATGAAGCTAGAAACCATCATTCTGAGCAAAGTATCGCAAGGACAGAAAACCAAACACTGCATGTTCTCACTCATAGGTGGGAATTGAACGAGAACACATGGACACAGGGCAGGGAACATCACACACTGGAGCCTGTCGTGGGGTAGGGGTGGGGGGAGGGATAGCATTAGAAGATTTAAAAAAATTAGCAAAGAAATGATTATGTATAAATCAAGTTAAACTTACATATTACATATATATAAGTTCTAAACATTGTGCACCTTATGAAATCTTTTCTGATTAACCAAAATATTGCTGGCTATTGAAGAAGAGGGCTTCTACTGCACATGGTTGTAGTATTAAAAAAAAAAAGGCAATTTCAACACCAAAATTCATTAGTGTTTCCTCTCTTAATAGTCATCATGATTTATCTTTCCTTCAAATGTTTATTTTCCAATGTCTTTAGAGTATGAATTACTTTAACCACAGTTTAAAAGTTACTTGAAATAGAAAAGAACTGTTCATCTTTCACCCCCCAACCCTGCACCCTACACACAAAAAAGTTGTCATTGGCTTGTCCTTTGGGAATGTCTTATCAGTGGTCCTGATAGATTTTATTGTTATTTTTGTTTGTTGCTTCATCAAAGCATCTGATTATTAGTGCTGAAGATTATCTCCAGTGTCTGGTCCTGTGTAATTGCATAAACATCACTCTGTGTGACTATTTCAGCATCAAGATTTGAGGTTGAGGAACTTGTTGGAGAAGATTATGCAGTTAGTTTGAAGTGCTTGCTTCTGCAGCTTTGGTCTGTCACTGCAATGTAGGATGGCTCAATGGACATGATGCAAAGCTCTCTAGTCTGTGTCCTCATGGACACAGCCCAAGATGGTGCCACCCATCCTAAAGTTTTCAGGTCTACCAACTACGCAAAGCTCATTATAAAAACCAAGGGTACACCATAGCAGACAAATGTACTTAGGGTCCCAATCAGTGTTTAGAACCAGTGTGTGAATGATCATCTTTGTCTAGGATCAACAACTGTCACAGTGGGTGCTTCCAGTCCCTGTTCCAGCACTCCAGGTATTCTCAGCTGCCAGGTCACACACTGACTTTATTACATATACATGTTTTCCACTGTGCACATGACCAATAATCTTTTGCCTGGCACATAGTAACTCAGTAAATAGTATGTTTTCCTTTAGAAGGTTGTAATAGGGGTGGATGTGAAAACAATACATTTGGTTTAGATAGTAAACTACATGACAGTGGACTCTGTGCCTGTTGTCTGTATAACTTCTTTGGACTAAACACAGCTTGCATCATGTTGGAAGTAAAAGCTAGTTAATGTGCTAGTGAAGTGTCTTCCATTTTGCATAAGTGCTTCATGTCTATAGTGTAACATTACATGATGGCATATTCTTTCAAAATTATTTACATATATTCCCAAACCTAAAATCTCTAATTTGCTTTTCTGTTCTAATGCTTTTTTTTCCTTCTGAAGTTCATGGTATTAAAAAATACTTATTCTTTGAGAAGATACTGAGTTTTTGCTTAGGGTCATACATAAAGGAGGTTGATTTAAATAATCATAGGAGTTAAATTGCATCTGTCAGGGAGTTCTACATTTTTGGCAGTTATAGGCTGCCTTTATTCAGTTTAATGATGAAGATTTGACTTTGTTGGATTTTTTTCTTCTTAGTAAAATGAATGGTGCATCTTTCTTTAATTGTGATCCTCATCAACCATTTGGCCCAGTAATGGTATGCAAATTAAACCCTTTAAAAATTAATGCTAACATTTATTAAATAATGCATCACACAAAAAGTTAATTTGAAATTCCAAGTAAGGCTTCCTGTCTGCTCATGAGAAAGTGTTTTTTTTGTGTGTGTCCCCTCTTCATAAAATATCTTTATAGTCTTACTAAATACCTTGAATGTTTTTTAGTATTTTGCAAAATTATCAGAGACTGTTCATGGCTACAGACTATACTTTTCAGTTTTAATTTGTATAACCTCTCAGGTTTTGAATTTACATCACTGCTTTGACCTTCTAAACTTACAAGTGTTCATGAATGTTTCTTTATCAAAATTTAAAGACAAGTCTAATTAAGAACTATATATACTTGAATGATACATGCCTACATTCACTTTTGATTCTAAAAAAATCAGAATATATATCACATGCTAGTTTGGCAATTATAAACCTTAGGTAACATCCTCATCCAGACAACAGGCATTCAGCCTGGTACATTGGTGATTTTGTAAATTTGATTTGGGAAATTTAAATGATAATTTGAAGATGATCAGTATAATCTGAGAAGAATGAGCCATCTTAGAAGGCAACTATGTATATTGTTATAACAAGAATGCTGGAATGTGACTGCTGGGATTTGAATACCAGCCCTAGGTACTTTTGGTCCTAGACAAACTCCTTATCTTCTCTGGTCTCAGTTTCTTTATCTGTGAAACTAACAACAATAAGTGTACTTATAGGATTGTTATGAAGCTTAAAATAAACAATATAAAATACTTCTAACAGTCCCTGATTCATTGTAAGCACACAATACCTGTTAATGCATTATTATTATCTTGAACACTTTCCTCTCACTTAAAAGATTTTAGCTATGCTACTTAAATGAGTATTCAAAGGGTTTAACAATACTTTAGGTTTGACTTGCTGCTGTAAGAGGAGGAATCAGATATCTTTTTGCTTTGTCTATAAAAATGAAATTTGGGAAAGAATGTAGAATTTTTCATTACAGCTGTTGCTGTTTCTTCCATCCGATGTGAATTACTGAAAAAGAGCTTTCCCATGTATGTTTTTATTTCAGCAAACATGCATTTAACACCTAACATATGCAAGACTTTGAGCTGACATTCGGAAGGGAAACATAATGAGATGAAATACAGTTCTCATCCTCAAAGAATTAGCCCTACAGTTAGCAATAGAGATCCCAAAAATATCAAAAGTTAATCATGACATAGAAAATAAAAAGACATTTTAACAATTTATAATAATGAAAGAGATCTACCATAAGAAAGCATACAATTAAACATCCATAGGATGATATGAATAATACATGCAAGTTTGTCTTGTTTTTTATTTATAGACTTGTTTCATATAATACATGAGCTACGTATTTTAAGAAGAGGAAAATCCTTGTGGTTGTGTTAGTCTTGGACAGTTTTATGAGGAAAGTGTGCTTCGGAAAGATCTTGAAGATTGAGTTCCAGTTGAGTTTAATCTCTTAGGCTGTCTCATAGGTATTAATAAGCTATGTATTTACTGGAAGTGGGTATAATTTAGGATCTCAAAAGATGACTTCATGCTTAGTTATGGTTCGGATCAACCCTGAAGTAAGCTTACTGAGATTTCATCAAGAACCAAGTAGAATTAGATATCATACATCACATCATTTTAATAGTTCTATGTTTATTGAGGATCCAGTCAATATCTGGGGAGGAAATGAATATAAAGAAAGAGGTGCATTTGTTGTTAGCTACTGGCCTCCAGTTGCTCACAACACCTGTAACAAATACTTGTTATGCTTTGTGACACATGTCAAGAAGAGAGAAGCCAGGGGTGTGATGGATCTGAGGAGTGGACAAGAGGCTGTGTCAGGGGAGATTTCAGAAAGGAGCCAGGGTTTTCTGTTTTCTGAATTCCTTAGTGGAAGCCAAATACAGTTTTTAATTTTAGGTCAATTCAAAGGGCTTCACAACTTTTCCCTTTCCACTGAATCTAAAGCTATGATCAGTGAGTAAAAATTGCTAAGATAAGTATCAATCAGCTAGGAGTCTGTGGGACAGTCACTCTTTTTGACTGACACTTTGGTGTCATTAGAGTTTGTTTCAAAAATGGATTTGGGGTTTGGATAGCTGAGTTAGTTGAAAAACACTTTAAATCACAAATAGAGTGTCCCAAACTAGTAGTGAATTTAAGCAAAGGGTGTTTCTCATTACATCTAATAGAGATTTTCTTCAATTGTTCATTTATTCGTTTATTTTTTTCAATCATTTATGTACATGCCAGGCTCTGTACAATTTTTTGGCTGATTTACTAATGAATAAGCACAATGTATTTTTTTCATGAATTGCAAGAATCTAGTATTTTTTACATAGTTGTACCACAGAATTGCCCAAGTCTATTGAGTGATAAGACTGATGGTCATATAGGCAGGGATACTGCCATTGCAGTAGGGTATTGGATGAAGAGGCATCCTACAATAAGGGAAATTTTGAAGTACAATCTAATTTGTTATATATGGAATGAATTGAATTGAGACAGCATATCCATGGAAGCCACAAGCCCTTAAATTTGAGGACAGCACAGTCTAAATTCAAATGGTGACCAGAATATTTATTTAGAATATTATATTGAGATTAAGTCACTATGATTTTAATTGATGGTTAAGAAATTGGGGGATTTTTGAGAATACTGCTTACTATTATGCTCTCAGCACTCATAATGACTGCCATTTTTTGTTCTCTTATGTATGTTATTGTGCTAAGTGCTTTACATTTAAGACATTTTTGTACCCCATAACATGTGCATAAGTATATGCAATTGAAATGGGACGAGTTTTGCCTTCTCCGCCTCTCAGGGCGTGTGATAGGGGCGTGACTCACTTCCTTGGTGCCCAGGGGCTCAAACCCCTAGCAGGAGCATGAGACTGGCAGGTCGTGGGGGGAACCTAGGCTGTGGTCCTATGGCGCAGCAGTGTCTAGGGTCGAGTGTTTACGGCTCCGGAAACCCCAGTGGGCATGTGTTACAGTGTGCTCTTTCAGCTTGGCTGTCTGCAGGTGGCTTGTGTTAATCAGCTCAATAAGACCCTCTGCCTTATTGCAAGGACAGAGGGCTTTTTGTATCCCAGGGTTGTTGCCCTAGTGTACTAGAAAAATCGGGTCACGCGTGGGCTTGGAGAATGAGTGCAAGGTTTTACTGAGTGGTGGAAATAGCTCTCAGCAGATGGATGGGGAGGCAGAAGGGAAATGAAGTGGGAAGGTTTTCTTCCCCTGTAGTCGGGTTGCTCAGTGGCCAGGCTCTCCTCCAACCGCTATTGGCTGAACTCCCCTTGGCGTCCGCTTCATTCAGCGGCTGATGGCCTGCCAGTGTCTGTCGGTGTGTTCTTCGGCGGGTGTGTTCCTCTTGACATTCACTCAGTTGTGTGTGCGCCCGCTAGGGTCTCGGGATTTTATAGCACAGAATGGGGGGCATGGCGGGCCAGAATGTTCTTGGAAAATGCAACATTTGTAAGTGAAAACAGGAGTGCCTATCCTCACCTAGGTTCATGGGCACAGGTCCGAGGGTGGAGCCTTAGCCAGGGACCCCATGTTTCTCTTGCCAGCACTTCCCTGCCCCCTCCCATATCACAATCATATCTATTTGCAAAGGAAGAAACTAAGGCTGAGTAATATTGAATGATTTGCTGTATGTCAGAAAGGGGTCAATAGGTGACAGAGCCTATACAGGTTGGGTATTCCTAATCCAGACATCCAAATTCTGAAATGCCGCAAAATCCAAAAGTTTTCTAATTTTTTAAAATTGGCAATAATTATACATACTCATCGGGTGATATTTTAATACATATGCTGTTGAAATGCTTTGGCTGTGTCCACACCCAAATCTCATCCCAAATTGTAATCCAAATTGTAATCCCCGTGTGTCAAGAGAGGGACCTAGTGGGAGGTGATTGGATCATGGGGGTGGTTTCCCCCATACTGTTCTCGTGATAGTGGGTGAGTTCTCATGAGATCTGATTTTTCGATAAGTGTCTGGCACTTTCCCCTTCTCTGACTCTTTCACCTGCTGCTATGTAAGACGTGCCTTGCTTCCCCTTCACCTTCCACCATGATTGTAAGTTTCCTGAGGCCTCCCTGGCCATGCAGGACTGTGAGTCAATTAAACCTCTTTTTCTTTATAAATTACCCAGACTTTATAGCCATGTGAAAACGGACTAATACAAATGTGTAGTGATTGAATCAGGGTAACTAGTATATCCACCATCTCAAACATTTGTCATTTCTTTGTGTTGGGAAAGTTGCATATCCTCCTTCTAGCTATTTGAACCTAATATGTTTTTGTTAACTACAGTCATCCTACAGAAGTATAGAATACTAGAACTTATTTCTCCTATCTAGCTGTAATTTTGTATCCTTTAACAAATCTCCCCTTATCTCTCATTTTCCCCACTCTTCCCAGCCTTTTCTTCCTCTATTCTAGTTTTTACTTACATGAGATCAACAACTTTATAGCTTCCACCTATGAATGAGAACATGAAATTTTTAACTTTCCACTCCTGGGTTATTTCACTTAACATAATATCCTCCAATTCTATCCATGTTGCCACATTTAACAGAATTTCATTCTTTTTTATGGTTGAATTGTATTTCATGGTGCATATATACCACATTTTTAAGTCCATTCATCTGTTTTTAGATACCTAGGTTGATTCCATATCTTGGCTATTATTAATTGTGCTTCAGTGAGCATGGGATGAAGATGTATGTCTCTTTGATATGATTTATCCAAAGGAAAGGACATTCAAAACTTTTTGAGCACCAACATGATACTCAAAGAAAATACTCATTGGAGCATTTCCGATTTCAGATTATTGGAAAAGAGATACTCAACCAGTAAAATCGACCAGTAAATATTCAAAAATCAAAAAAAAAAAAAAAAAAAAAGGAATCCAAACACCTCTGCTCCTAAGCACTTAGGATTTGGGATACTTAATGTGTAATGTATTTGATCTCTACCTTTCAGGTGTCTAATAAAAAACCAGATAATTGTTCAATGACAAAGAATTAAGATTGCTTAGCCTTAAGGCACTGAATTTTAAGCAGTGTCTAAGGGTTTTTTGGAGAGAGCTGCTTTTTATCTATATTTGCATGGTCTTCTTGGTAACTCAAGTGCTGATGATCACTGAAATCAAGAATTTCAGTATACATGATTCTTATGGAAACTACCAAGGAAACTTTACCGTGTTTTAGCAGAATCAAAATATAAAATGCTGGGGCAGAAAAATATGCAATATATATAGGTAAAACAAGTATATAAATTAGTGCTAGGGGATGTATGGCTAATGATTATTACATAAACCCTACCATTCTTTAAATTAGACAGAGAAGATCTTTTGGAACGGGTCCTATCTGAGAGCCCAGTTGAATGATGGGAGGGAGATAGTTGACAAAGATGGGCAGAAGTGTCATTTCTGGCAGAGGCTGCAACTTGAAGGTGGAAGTTAATAAAAGGCTTTGAAAACATGTTTAAAAGAGCAGAAAGGATTAGTAGGAGTAGTTGAAGAAAAGTGAGTTCTGTGCCTCCTTAATGAAATGCTTTGAAGCAGAAGAAAGTTTTGTTTTTGTTCTTGGTTTAAATACATGACTGAGATTGTATTAAAATGCCTCAGGAAGCACTAGATTCATGTCATGGCAGATATTTCATAGAACTTTAGTGAACTGGTTTAACTGTAGTTAAAAAATAAAAATAACTTGATCAATTGTTAAGAAGTAGGGATGGGAGAGTAAACTGGTAGAACTATTTTATTTATAAATACTTTTATCCAAGATTCCCTACAAAACAGAGCCTGAGTCAAGAATTAAGAGGTGATGCTTTATTTAGGAAGTGCAATTCTAAGACATGGAAAATGAGAAAAGAGAAAGTAAAGTAGGTAAGGATGAGAAGCAATGCAAAGTGATGTGTTACATCACTGACCATTGCTTTATAAAAACCCTAAAAGAGACAAAGATGGTTGCTTGGGAGGTATACCTTCTTGGCCACACAGAACATCTCCGATCAGACTGCATGATGAAGCTGCCTGAGAACAGTCAGTGAGAAGGAACAAGAGGGTATTTATCTGTTTTGATGTCAACGTTTCCTATCTCTTCTTTGTCCTTGACCAAATTTCATCTATTAGAGCACCCCACCCCCAACACCAATCCTCAGTGGGGTGCTGCATTCAAGTCTGGAGGTGATGAGAGGGACTCAGGACTTGTGGCTGGTCAGGCATGTTGGCTCCAGATGATAGGACTACCATGAGCAGAGTTGAATGGTTGCACTTGTGTCAGATCAAGTGACTGAGAATGAAAAGAATCTGAGGAACATGTGCAATGAGGTATCATGTTTATTTCCTATTTATTATGTGTCAAGCACTGCAGAGCATTTAGCTTGCCTTATCTCTTTTGATCTATTGTTATTCCCGTTGTACAATGATGTAGTCAGACCCTAGTAGGGTTACTCATCCTCAAATTTTAAACCAAGCAGTTACTATTAGCCTTACTTAGAGGGCAACATTTTTTCCTTCACTCTCCTCCACCTTCCACCCTTCATCTCCTTTTCCCTCTCTCCCTTCATCCTTTCCTTCCTTCGCTCCTTCCTTTTTTCCTTTTTCTATCCCCCACTTCTCTCTTCCTTCATTCTTCCTCTCTCAAAGCTTTCTTTGTTTTTTTCTTTTTCCCTTTCTGATTTTTAGTTCTTCTCCCTTTCTTTCTTCTTTTCTTCTTCCCTCCTTTTAACTCCACCTTCCCTTCCTTCCTTTCTTCAATAAATTTTTTTTATATACTGTGTTCTAGAAACTGGTCTAGTTAATAAGAATACACAGTCAACATGGCCCTTGCTCTCTTGTCTCTTAAAATCAAGTTGGGAATGGAGACGGAAACACACAATTGAAAATAAACAAATAGCCAGAGTATTTTCACGTCATGATCTATACTATAAAGACAGTGATACAGGATATTGGAGGGTGACAGCAAGTATAAAAAAAGAGTAGCATGAGGGAAGATGCTTCTCTAAATGATGTGTTCAGTACAGTTATTTCTATAAGGAGGTGATATTTGACCTGATATATGACTGATGATAAACGGTAAGAGACAGATCAATGTAGCTGCTAAGTAAAGAACAGACTGGAGGAGAGGCTATTTACAAGGTTATGGGATGATTCAGGACAAGGGAATAGTGGGTTGGATTAGGATGGTTGCATAGAGGTGGACAGAAGTGGGTACATACAGTATCGTGCTGGGAAATAGAACCAAAGGGACGTCTCAGTGATGGCACCCAGGCTTTTGATGTCGGTCATCAGGTGAATGATAGTTTCATTTACTGAGATGAAGAAGACAAGGGGGAGTATACATCTGGAGTGGGGGCAAAAACTTATATTTCGCATGTGTTAGTCTTGAAATATCCGTTAGCCATATAAATAGAGGCATCAGGGAAACATGAATATAAAAGCCTGAGTTTAGGAGAGAGATATGGACCAATGATAAAATGTGGGGAGTCACTGGCAGGGGGATAGTATTGATAGCCATATTTTATTTAAACATACTGATTTTAACAAATAACTGATTAACACATGTTTTCCTGGGACTTCTCTTTTTTTATTTTACTCTGTATTTTCACTCTTAAATATAATGAAAAGTATTTGTACATCCTGGCAGAGTTAAGATAACTTTATAATACTTTGTTACAGTTTAATAGCCTTAAAATATGACTTACCTTTTTTGGTTTTATTATTCAATTTATAAATGTGTATGCTTTATTATGCTTTAAATTTGTAAACCAAAGCCATAAGAAAAGCAAACTCTTCTCTCTAGTGGATTAGAGAGGTAAGCATCAATGTGAACTAATAACATATCCATGTATATTCATATAAGTTTTTTTAACCTATAAAAATGTACAAATCTAATTAACAAGCAACAGAATACTAACAGGAACACTTGGAAAATGATCAAGTGGTGTTTGTATTTTAAGTGATAGAAGGTGGAGATAATGGAGAAGAATGAGCTAACTTATGCTCCTGGCATGACTTTGTTTAGTGAAAGCAACCGTCTTTGGAGTAATTTGGAAGGCACTGTGAGATGCTACAAATGCATTATGGAATCCATCTTTGGATACTTGGTTTATGGCAAGGCCAAAGGGATGCTGCATAAAACAATATTGTCTTTTATGCTACTAAGTATTTCCTATTCTTAAAGCTAAGAAAATAGCTAGTCTCTAGTAAATATTCACAGAGGGATCACTGCGATAGTTTCCCAAAGGCTCATGTGAATTTGAAAGCACTGTCTATTTAAGGAAACAGTGACTGTGTCATGTTTCTGCACCATGCTTGCCTCTCTATGAACAGAACACTCTTGACTTCTAAAACACATGGAAAGCAGCGAATTCAGTATCCAAATGTTAAATCCTACTTTATATGCTACTATATGAAGTGCATTTAGACCAGGAATCAATAAAGAAGGAGGAAAAATTCCCCTCTGTTATTTGAGAAGATGGGTTTAGGATTCGTGATAGAGGATACAATTTCAAACATTTTCAATAAAGAGGCAGAGGGCTGATCTGCTGTGAGCTGCCATATATTCCCAGTATTTGGTCAGGATGCATGGAAGCAACAAGGTGTGAGCTCTCACATCATACCCACAGGACCTCCATCCTTCACTCTGCTTCTTTGTGTAATACAGTGAGCAGCTAAATATTTTGACCATTGCTATGAAAAATTTGGGAGATGGCTACAGAAATAGATTATTTAAAAGTTTCATATGTCGTTTTTACTGATTCAATACTAACCAGGAAAAGGCATAATTGAGTAAATATGATTAACTGTATATGTAGACAAATAGTCACACTGTCCATTGATAACTTTCCAAACTCTAATTTGTTGGAAACATGAAAAATAGTATTTTCCTTTTCTGTGATAACTGAAACTGTGAGATAAGGGGGAAAAGTGGATCTAATTGTTTCTGCATTTTTAAGTGTAGACCGAATAGATTTCAACTAAACACATCTTATCAAAATTCTTTCTGATTACAGACATCTATATAGTATTTCTAACTGTCCCAGTTCATAATTTTTTTTTTTACAATCTCTTAGGCTAGGTCATTATGTTTAAATTTTCCATAACAAGGACTGAAGACCTTTGAGTTTTTCAAAGCAAAGCAAAATAGATAAGACTCAAATCACTGTCTTTTACATCTTCTTGTACTTTTTAAAGCCTATTATTTTTGTTTCCTGAGTTATAAATTTTCTGATACAGCCTACTTAACACTGTCAGATAAATGTTTCTCAAAATCTACATTATTTTTTCTGCTTACATACCTGTAATATAGTGTTTGCTTTATGTGTTCCAGGAACACTAGTTCCATGTAATTCAAGCAAGGCATCAGGGCTCAAACGCTTTGGGGAATTGTTCTATACTCCCTTTCACTTTTCAAGATTCCCCATATACATTAGAATATTAAAGGCAATGGAATTCCTGCAGAAAAAAAAAAAAGATTAACTTTGTTTAATCCACATGGTTCCAGAATCATTTGAACTTTAACCTACTTCTTCCATTGGAAGCACACTTTGAAAAATGCAAATATAAAGGTGCTGGATTACCTTAAAAATTTTTCAAAGATCTGTAAGAACTGTAAGGATGTTTTGAGATCAAATAGTCCAATTATTTCACTTTACAAATAGCATAACTGGACTTAAATAGGACAAGAGACTTATAAAAGTTCACAATATCAAGAACGTTTTCAAGTTAACAAAGAGACAGAATTTGAATCTCAATCTCAAAACTCATAGTTCTTTTCATCACATTTTGCCTTTCTTTCAAAGTAAGTTTTAGAAGCTAGAGATCCCTTTTGTATATCTTATCTATCACTTACAGCTTTGGATCATGGCACAGTGTATGGGAGAACATAGCTTAGAATTCTGTATTCAGAAAACAGTGAACAGAGTGCTGCGTGAACAATAGTGAGTAAAACCAAAGATCATAGTTATTGCTGTCATGGAGATTATTGCCTCCATGGGGATCAGACATAAAACAGACAAATCAATAGATAGGCAATTATAAATGTGGGCAGGAAATAAGAAAGTTGCATACAGGGATCTATGATTGTGAATAATGAGGACTACTTAGATAAGGCTCTTAGGAAGGTTCATCTTAGAAAGGGAAATATTCAAACTGAAAGAGAAGCCAGCTATGCAAAGAACCAACGACAGGGCTTTCTAAATGGGATACTCCCAGAGTGTGAGGATTCTAAGGAAGGAAATGGCTCTCCAGGAGCAGAACAGTGGCCCAGGTGGCTTGAGCATGGTGAGTATGGGAAGCACTGTTAGAGATAAATTTGAAGAGGCTGACAGAGAATACATGATGCAGCTCAGTATAGATCGTAGTAACCTGTTGGATTTTAAAGGGCATAGAAAGCCATAGCCTCAAGCAGTGAACTGGTGGTATGATGGCTGCTTAAAAGAACATCACAGTGATATAGTAGATTCCTGAAAATTGCTTCATTGGGATTCTTAGATGGCAGTTCCTACCAGCTCAGGATGTCAAGGAACTACAAGTCTTGTGGAGGAAGGTAGATTCTTACTACAGCAACCATGTAGCTAATATTAGGAAGCCGGTGGAGTGGAAAGAGCAGGTTAGGCATGGAGCTCTCAGGATGGTGGTTTGGGAAGAGAGGAGACCCATCCAGTGATGCCCATAAGATGGCAAAGAAGTCACCTTGCTAGGACTGTTCTTGACTTAAAAGGTAGGCTTTCAGCCTTCAGGCCAGAGTGAAGGGGTCAGGGGTGACAGTGGACAGAGCAGGGAAGGGGCAGGCTATGGGCCATGCAATTGTTAGGGGAGAACAGAGAAGCTCCTTGTCTTTCATGTGGACTACATGTGAGATCCCTCCAAAGAGCATATGATGAGAAGGGTCTCTGTCTCGTGGCAGGTAGTGGAGGTAAACATGGTGTAGCTATGTTTGGCATCATGGTGCAAGCCAGATCAAAAGGGCTTAATCTGAAACTGATCCTTTTGGTGCACATTTTCACCCTTCAAATAAGGATTTCCCTGAAACAGTTTAGGTGTGGCCTATATGCCCTTTTACAACGTAGGAGTTGCATTTTCATCATGGCAACTGAATAAATTTTCTTAGCACTGTAAACTCTATTTTCTTATTATTTCAAATTATTTTAATATAAAATTTCCCCTTCTTTGCTTCCTTCATTCTTCCCTCCCTCCCTCCCTCGCTGTCTCCTCCTCCTCCTCCTCTTCTTTTTCTCCTCCTCCTCCTGTCTCTGTCTCTCTCTTTCTTTCCCTTCCTTCTTCAATGTTTATTGATCGCTAACTCTGTGCACACATGATCTAGGCAATGGAGACTCCTAATGAACAAGATAGAGAAGATTCCTGCTATCATGACATTCTAGCTGAGATTTTCTAAGCATATATCTCATAGTATTCTGAGTTGGAATTTTCACTTCCATGAAATGATTATCAGAGCTTCATAATGTTTGAAACCTAGAGTAGAATCAAAATTTTATTGTAATTCTGTAAATCCTGTTTATAAAAGTATTATTTCTATTGGTATAATTAGATATTAGAAAGAGCTAATCAATCATATAATAAGTTAATGTGATTAAGCAAGGGATGGAAGAATTTTTTGTATTCACATCAGAAATTCAAATTTATATTTATATATAAGGATGTTTATCTTAAAATTTTTGAAAACCTGAATGTGAAAAATATGGCAGAAGTTAACAAATAATTATATAGAAATATGAAATATGTACCGATTAAAATTATGATTTTTAAGAAGCAATATTATCTAGCTATTAAGGCCACAGACACTGGAGTTAGAGATTTTATAATCTTGAGGAAGCTTCTGTGTATCCGTTTCTGCCTCTGTAAAATGGGAATAATAATAATAATAGATACCTCATACATTTGTTCTAAGGATTCAACAGGTGTTTAGAACAGTGTTGACACATAGTAAGTGATCAAGAAGACTTACCAATCAATGTCTTCTTATTATAATTAGGTAGAAAGATTTATGCCATAATATTATAGAATTGTATATATATAAAAGTTCAATTTTAGAGAATATGCATATTACTAGAAATAAACATATCAAAATGTTAACAGGTGATACCCATGGAAGGTACAATTATAGTTCATTTTAATCATTTACTTCATAAATATTTTGATTGTCTATATTCTTCTGTATGAATTTAGTATTAAGTAAATAAATAGTATTAAAATATATTATTAGGTTGCATAATTAAGATTTCAACATGGTATCACAGAGGATTTTTTATATACTTGTAAGAAAAAAATCAAAGAAGATAATTTCTGATTTTGGTGTATTTTTTTTTTATTATACTTTAAGTTCTACGGTACATGTGCACAAGGTGCAGGTTCGTTACATATGTATACACGTGCCATGTTGATGCGCTGCACCCGTTAACTCATCATTTACGTTGGCTATATCTCCTAATGCTATCCTTCCCCCCTCCCCCCTCCCCTCTCCCCACAATAGGTCCCGGTGTGTGATGTTCCCCTTCCTGTGTCCAAGTGATCTCATTGTTCAATTCCCACCTATGAGTGAGAACATGCGGTGTTTGATTTTCTGTTCTTGCGAGAATTTGCTGAGAATGATGGTTTCCAGCTGCATCCAGGTCCCTACAAAGGACACAAACTCATCCTTTTTTATGGCTGCGTAGTATTCCATGGTGTATATGTGCCACATTTTCTTAATCCAGTCTGTCACTGATGGACATTTGGGTTGATTCCAAGTCTTTGCTATTGTGAATAGTGCTGCAATAAACATACGTGTGCATGTGTCTTTATAGCAGCATGATTTATGATCCTTTGGGTATATACCCAGTAATGGGATGACTGGGTCAAATGGTATTTTTAGTTCTAGATCCTTGAGGAATCACCACACTGTTATCCACAATGGTTGAACTAGTTTACAGTCCCACCAACAGTGTAAAAGTGTTTCTGTTTCTCCACATCCTTTCCAGCACCTGTTGTTTCCTGACTTTTTAAGATCGCCATTCTCACTGGTGTGAGATGGTATCTCATTGTGGTTTTGATTTGCATTTCTCTGATGGCAAGTGATGATGAGCATTTTTTCATGTGTTTATTGGCTGTATGAATATCTTCTTTTGAGAAGTGTCTGTTCATATCCTTTGCCCACTTTTTGATGGGGTTGTTTTTTTCTTATAAATTTGTTCGAGTTCTTTGTAGGTTCTGGATATTAGCCCTTTGTCAGATGAGTAGATTGCAAAAATTTTCTCCCATTCTATAGGTGGCCTGTTCGCTCTGATGGTAGTTTCTTTTGCTGTGAAGAAGCTCTTTAGTTTAATTAGATCCCATTTGTCAATTTTGGCTTTTGTTGCCATTGCTTTTGGTGTTTTAGACATGAAGTCCTTGCCCATGCCTGTGTCCTGAATGGTATTGTCTAGGTTTTCTTCTATGGTTTTTATGGTTTTAGGTCTAACATTTACGTCTCGAATCCATCTTGAATTAATTTTCATATAAGGAGTAAGGAAAGGATCCAGTTTCAGCTTTCTACTTATGGCTAGCCAATTTTCCCAGCACCATTTATTAAATAGGGAATCCTTTCCCCATTTCTTGTTTTTGTCAGGTTTGTCAAAGATCAGATGACTGTAGATGTGTGGTATTATTTCTGAGGGCTTTGTTCTATTTCATTGGTCTATATCTCTGTTTTGGTACCAGTACCATGCTGTTTTGGTTACTGTAGCCTTCTAGTATAGTTTGAAGTCAGGTAGCGTGATCCCTCCAGCTTTGTTCTTTTGGCTTAGGATTGTCTTGGCAATGCGGGCTCTTTTTTGGTTCCATATGAACTTTAAAGCAGTTTTTTCCAATTCTGTGAAGAAAGTCATTGGTAGCTTGCTGGGGATGGCATTGAATCTATAAATTACCTTGATCAGTATGGCCATTTTCACAAAATTGATTATTCCTATCCATGAGCATGGTATGTTCTTCCATTTGTTTGTGTCCTCTTTTATTTCACTGAGCAGTGGTTTGTAGTTCTCCTTGAAGAGGTCCTTTACATCCCTTGTAAGTTGGATTCCTAGGTATTTTATTCTCTTTGAAGCAATTGTGAATGGGAATTCATTCATGATTTGGCTCCCTGTCTGTTACTGGTGTATAAGAATGCTTGTGATTTTTGCACCTTGATTTTGTATCCTGAGACTTTGCTGAAGTTGCTTATCAGCTTAAGGAGATTTTGGGCTGAGATGATGGGGTTTTCTAAATATACAATCATGTCATCTGCAAACAGGGACAATTTGACCTCCTCCTTTCCTAACTGAATACGCTTTATTTCTTTCTCTTGCCTGATTGCCCTAGCCAGAACTTCCAACACTATGTTGAATAGGAGTGGTGAGAGAGGGCATCCCTGTCTTGTGCCAGTTTTCAAAGGGAATGCTTCCAGTTTTTGCCCATTCAGTATGATATTGGCTGTGGGTTTGTCATAGATAGCTCTTACTATTTTGAGATATGTTCCATCAATACCAAATTTATTGAGAGTTTTCAGCATGAAGGGCTGTTGAATTTTGTCAAAGGCCTTTTCTGCATCTATTGAGATAATCATGTGATTTTTGTCTTTGGTTCTGTTTATATACTGGATTATTTATGGATTTGCACGTGTTGAACCAGCCTTGCATCCCAGGGATGAAGCCCACTTGATCATGGTGGATAAGCTTTTAGATGTGCTGCTGGATTCAGTTTGCCAGTATTTTATTGAGGATTTTTGCATCGATGTTCATCATCAGCGATATTGGTCTAAAATTCTCTTTTTTTGTTGTGTCTCTGCCAGGCTTTGGTATCAGGATGATGCTGGCCTCATAAAATGAGTTAGAGAGGATTCCCTCTTTTTCTATTGATTGGAATAGTTTCAGAAGGAATGGTACCAACTCCTCCTTGTACCTCTGGTAGAATTCGGCTGTGAATCTGTCTGGTCCTGGACTTTTTTTGGTTGGTAGGCTATTAATTATTGCCTCAATTTCAGAGCCTGCTATTGGTCTATTCAGGGATTCAACTTCTTCCTGGTTTAGTCTTGGGGGAGTGTAAGTGTCCAGGAAATTATCCATTTCTTCTAGGTTTTCTAGTTTATTTGCGTAGAGGTGTTTATAGTATTCTCTGATAGTAGTTTGTATTTCTGTGGGATCCGTGGTGATATACCCTTTATCATTTTTTATTGTGTCTATTTGATTCTTCTCTCTTTTCTTCTTTATTAGTCTTGCTAGTGGTCTATCAATTTTGTTGATCTTTCAAAAAACCAGCTCCTGGATTCATT
Source organism: Macaca mulatta (assembly GCF_049350105.2). Classification (NCBI taxonomy): domain Eukaryota; kingdom Metazoa; phylum Chordata; class Mammalia; order Primates; family Cercopithecidae; genus Macaca; species Macaca mulatta. Next base: position 115,413,565 of record NC_133413.1, read on the forward strand.
GATTTTTTGGAGGGTTTCTTGTGTCTCTGTCTCCTTCAGTTCTGCTCTGATCTATTTCTTGCCTTCTGCTAGCTTTTGAATATGTTTGCTCTTGATTCTATAGTTCTTTTAATTGTGATGTTAGGGTGTCAATTTTAGATCTTTCCTGCTTTCTCTGTGGGCATTTAGTGCTATAAATTTCCCTCTACACACTGCTTTAAATGTGTCCCAGAGATTCTGGTATGTTGTATCTTTGTTCTCATTGGTTTCAAAGAACATCTTTATTTCTGCCTTCATTTCATTATGTACCCAGTAGTCATTCAGGAGCAGGTTGTTCAGTTTCCATGTAGTTGAGCAGTTTTGACTGAGTTTCTTAATCCTGAGTTCTAGTTTGATTGCACTGTGGTCTGAGAGACAGTTTGTTATAATTTCTGTTCTTGTACATTTGCTGAGGAGTGCTTTACTTCCAATTATGTGGTCAATTTTGGAGTAAGTGCAATGTGGTGCTGAGAAGAATGTATATTCTTTTGATTTGGGGTGGGGAGTTCTGTAGATGTCTATTAAGTCTGCTTGGTGCAGAGTTGAGTTCAATTCCTGGATATCCTTGTTAACTTTCTGTCTCATTGATCTGTCTAATGTTGACAGTGGGGTGTTAAAGTCTTCCATTATTATTGTATTGGAGTCTAAGTCTCTTTGTAAGTCTCTAAGGACTTGCTTTATGAATCTGGGTGCTCCTGTATTGGGTGCATGTATATTTAGGATAGTTAGCTCTTCCTGATGAATTGATTCCTTTACCTTTATGTAATGGCCTTCTTTGTCTCTTTTGATCTTTGATGGTTTAAAGTCTGTTTTATCAGAGACTAGGATTGCAAGCCTTGCTTTTTTTTGTTTTCCATTTGCTTGGTAGATCTTCCTCCATCCCTTTATTTTGAGCCTATGTGTGTCTCTGCATGTGAGATGGTTCTCCTGAATACGGCACACTGATGGGTCTTGACTCTTTATCCAATTTGCCAGTCTGTGTCTTTTAATTGGACCATTTAGTCCATTTACATTTAAAGTTAATATTGTTATGTGTGAACTTGATCCTGTCATTATGATGTTAGCTGGCTATTTTGCTCGTTAGTTGATGCAGTTTCTTATAGCATCGATGGTCTTCACAATTTGGCTTCTTTTTGCAATGGCTGGTACCGGTTGTTCCTTTCCATGTTTAGTGCTTCCTTCAGGGTCTCCTGTAGGGCAGGCCTGGTGGTGACAAAATCTGTAAGCATTTGCTTGTCTGTAAAGGATTTTATTTCTCCTTCACTTATGAAACTTAGTTTGGCTGGATATAAAATTCTGGGTTGAAAATTCTTTTCTTTAAGAATGTTGAATATTGGCCCCCACTCTCTTCTGGCTTGTAGAGTTTCTGCCGAGAGATCTGCTGTTAGTATGATGGGCTTCCCTTTGTGGGTAACCCGACCTTTCTCTCTGACTGCCCTGAATATTTTTTCCTTCATTTCAACTTTGGTGAATCTGGCAATTATGTGTCTTGGAGTTGCTCTTCTCGAGGAGTATCTTTGTGGTGTTCTCTGTATTTCCTGAATTTGAATGTTAGTCTGCCTTACTAGGTTGGGGAAGTTCTCCTGGATGATATCCTGCAGAGTGTTTTCCAACTTGGTTCCATTTTCCCCGTCACTTTTAGGCACCCCAATCAGACGTAGATTTGGTCTTTTCACATAACCCCATATTTCTTGGAGGCTTTGTTCATTTCTTTTTATTCTTTTTTCTCTACACTTCTCTTCTCGCTTCATTTCATTCATTGATCTTCAATCACTGGTACTCTTTCTTCCAGTTGATCGAGTTGGTTACTGAAGCTTGTGTATTTGTCACGTAGTTCTCCTGACATGGTTTTCATCTCTATCAGTTCGTTTATGGTCTTCTCTGCATTGATTATTCTAGTTATCCATTCTTCCATTCTTTTTTCAAGGTTTTTAGTTTCTTTACTCTGGGTACGTAGTTCCTCCTTTAGCTCTGAGAATTTGATCAACTGAAGCCTTCTTCTCTCAACTCATCAAAGTCATTCTCCGTCCAGCTTTGTTCTATTGCTGGCGATGAGCTGCGTTCCTTTGAAGGGGGAAATACGCTCTGATTTTTTGAATTTCCAGCTTTTCTGCACTGCTTTTTTCCCATCTTTGTGGTTTTATCTGCCTTTGATCTTTGATGATGGTGACGTACTGATGAGGTTTTGGTGTGGGTATCCTTTCTGTTTGTTAGTTTTCCTTCTAATGGCAGGACCCTCAGCTGCAGGTCTGTTGGATTTTGCTTGAGGTCCACTCCAGACACTGTTTGTCTGGGTATCTGCAGCAGAGGCCGCAGAAGATAGAATATTGCTGAACAGCGAGCGTTGCTGTCTGATTCTTCCTCTGGAAGCTTCATCTCAGAGGTGTACCCAGCCGTGTGAGATGTGAGGTGTCGGTCTGCATCTTGTGGGGGATGTCTCCCAGTTAGGCTACTCAGGGGTCAGGGACCCTCTTTGGAAGGCAGTCTGTCTGTTCTCAGATCTCAACCTCCGTGCTCGGAGAACTACTGCTGTCTTCAAAGCTGTCAGACAGGGACATTTACATCTGCAGAGGTTTCTGCTGCTTTTTATTTAGCTATGCCATGTCCCCAGAGGTGGAATCTACAGAGGCAGGCAGGTCTCCTTGTGCTGCGGTGTGCTCCACCCAATTCAAGCTTCTGGTCGGCTTTGTTTACCTAGTTAAGCCTCAGCAATGGCAGACGCCCCTCCCCCAGCCTCGCTGCTGCCTTACAGTTAGATCTCAGACTGCTGTGCTAGCAATGAGGGAGGCTCTGTGGGCGTGGGACCCTCCCAGCCAGGTGTGGGATATAATCTCCTGGTGTGCCCTTTACTAAGACCCTTGGTTAAGCGCAGTATTAGGGTGGGAGTTACCCGATTTTCCAGGTGTTGTGTGTCTCAGTTTCTCTTGTGTAGGAAAAGGAATTCCCTTCCCCCTTGTTCTTCCCAGGTGAGGCAATGCCTCACCCTGCTTAATTTCTGGCTGGTCAGGTTGCACCTGCTGACCAGCACTGACTGTCCGACACGCCCCAGTGAGATGAACCCAGTACCTCATTTGAAAATGCAGGAATCACCTGTCTTCTGTGTTGCTCATGCTGGGAGCTGGAGGCTGGAGTTGTTCCTATTCGGCCATCTTGGGCGCCCCCGCCCCTCTGATTTTGGTGTATGTTAACATCAAGAACACAATTTGAACCAAAGAGTTAAGGTATAATAACAGAATAATTAGAATAATATATTCCCTCTTCCTGACTTAATACAACATTTAAAAATAGAGATATGAAAAATAATATGAATACTGCAGTCCATTTTATATTTAAAAAAAAAAAAAAACAACAACAATGAAAATAGTGTTAACTTAAAGGGTACTTCCTGATATCTGAAGCTTCAGTAACGGCAGGTGAATTTTATTATAACACCCTCCCCACAGAGTCATTGGTGGGCCCACACTATATAAGCTTTATAGTAAGATAAGGGTCAGTCTTTTACCTGTATCTTTGGAAGCTTTAACTTTATTAGCTCTTCTTTCTTTCCTGTGCTGCCTATCTACAATGTACAATAACTTACTTTTGATTTAAGATCAGGAAATAATAGCTAATATCTTTATTGTAAATCGTTTACATTAGACTTTTTACAGGGAAAATATGCATTGTTTACTAGTGAAGTTCAGGTATTTTGTGGTTACAATTCATGTTAGTGTAAGGAAAGTGACATATATTCTCCCCTATTAATTTATTTCCCAGGACTATCTAATTCTATTGGGAAGTAATTTTGAATGAATTAGATAATTATTATAATTTATTTAAATTGGGCTCATACAGAAAACTCACATCAATAATGCCACCATAAATAATTTTCTAAGAGGAACTGGATTAACCCTGTTGTGTACGTTGGAAAAAATATAGGTTAAAATGCAGAAGCTAAAAGGATGAACAAGACAAATCTTGCTCTCATGGAACTGACATTCTAGTAAGGGAGAGCAAAAATGATAAAAACAAACAAAACAAATTCGCACAGTGAAAGTGCTATGTGTATAAACAAAGTCAGTGCTGTAGTTTCTGGATGGGTAGGTAAGATTGGTAGAAACTTTTCAGATGAAGTCACAGACAATTGGAAATATGAATGACATGAAGACTCCAGTGAAGCCAAGATTAAGGAAAGGATACTTTGAGTAGAGAGAACAGCTGCCACACTGACTCTAAGCCAACAGCACACATAGGGTGTATGAGAAACAAAGGAAACCACTGTGTCTTGGATGCCGTAGGGTAAGACCAGATTAGTTGGGAATGATAGCAAAGGTGAGATTTTATAGGGCTTTGTAAATCCACATTAGAGAGTGGAATTTATTCTAAGTGGCATGGGACATAATTTGAAGGTTTTAAGCAGGGATATGATGTCATTTGATTCACATTATGTAAAGAATGCCTGGGCTGGGCATAGTGGCTCATACCTGTAATCCCAGCACTTTGGGAGGCTGAGGCGGGCAAATCACCTGAGGTCGGGAGTTCGAGACCAGTCTGACCAACATGGAGAAACCCCCTCTCTACTAAAAATACAAAAAATTAGCTGGGCGTGGTAGTGCATGCCTGTAATCCCAGCTACTAGAGAGGCTGAGGCCGGAGAATTTCTTGAACTTAGGAAACGGAGGTTGCAGTGAGCCAAGATTCCACCATTGCACTCCAGCCTCGGCAACAAGAACAAAACTCCATCTCAAAAAAAAAACAAAAAAAACAAAAAAGAATGTCTGGCTTCTCTATGTACGTCGTTTATAATAAGGCGAGAGTGAAGGCAGGTGACCTGTTAGGAAGCTTGTGCAGTTGTTCAGGTGAGAGAATGATGGTGTGGGCTGGACAGAGGTAGTGAAGATAGAGGGTGTGTCCAGATTCAAAGCAAGTTTTAAAGGTAGAATGAACAGAACTTGATAAAGTATTAGGTGTACTTGGTGAGGGAACAGGAAGAATCAAGATTTTTGATCAAGAGTAGAGGATAGGTTTGTTTACTGAAAAGAGGAAGTCTAGGGAAGAAACCCTTCGGGAAGTGGGACTCAAGGTACCTATTTTGGATGGTATTTTATAGTCTGCTAGGCCTGCCATAAAATGCCACAGGGTGGCTTAAATAATGGAAATTTATTATTCCACGGTGGATGCTGGGAATTCCAACATCAAGGTTCCAGTAGGGTTTGACTTCTGGTGAGGGCTCTTCTCCTGTGTTATAGATGGCTGCCTTCTCACTATGTTCTCACATATGTCCTCTTTGATGTCTCTTATAAATGCACTAATCCACTTGGGTCAGGATCCTACCTTTATGACCTCCTTTAACCTTAATTATGTTATTATTCCAAACACAGCCACACTGGTGGTTGGGCTTCAACATATACATTTTGGGAGGACACAAACATTCAGTTCATTATAGATGGGTTAAATTTGAGTACTTGATATATATTATTTTTGCCACCTAAGGACTGGATAAGGTGAACAAGGACTAGATAGTGAAAGGAAAGCATCCCAGCACTGAGCCTGGGAGCCTCCAATATTTGAGATAGTATTAGGAACAGTTGGTGAAAATTACTGAGAAATGTCCCATGAGGGGGAAAGAAAACTAAGAGTAACAGAAGGCAACAACAGCAGAGTTTATGAAAAGGGAAGTGGTTAACTGTGTCAAATACTGCTGAAAAGTCAATTAAAATATAGACAAGAAACTGATCATTTGGTTTAGCGATACCCAGATCCCTTGTGAACTTGACACTCAAATCCCAGTGCTAGTTTTTTCCTTACTTTTGAGAACAGTTTAAAGTAAAAACTAAAATTTCTCCCTTTCCTTTAACTTTATCAATCTATTCCCTAGAACTGATACCTATTATCAGTCTAGCATATGTATAAATCTAAAAATATAATATAGATATATTTTATTTAGACACACATATAGGTGAGCATTTTGTTTTCACACAAATAGTAACAAGTATGTGACTGGGTGTACATGTGCATTTTCTGCAATATGCTTCTTTTCACATAACAAGTTATGACCTTCTGTCTAAGCCAGCACAGTAGTCTCCCTTTATGGGAGGTTTTGTTTTCTGGGCTTTGCTTTCTGTGGTTTCAGCTATCAGTGGTCAACCGTGGTCTAAGAATATTAAATGGAAAATTCCAGAAATAAACAATTCATCAGTTTCAAATTGTGTGTCACTCTGAGTAGCATGGTGAAATCTCACACCATCCTGCCCAGGACGTGAATGCTCCCTTTGTCCAGTGTATTCACACTGTACACACTCTCCATCGGCGAGTCACTCAGTAGCCATCTCGGTTATATCACCTTTCTCTGTATTGCCGTGCTTGTGTTCAAGTCACCCTTATTTTACATAATAGTCTCAAAGCACAAGAGTAGTGATATTGGCATATTGTTATTTTATTTTTATTGTTTTATTTTATTTCATTGTTAGTCTCTGTGCCTACTTTATACATTTTATCATAGGTATGTATGCATAGGAAAAACATAATACATATGGGATTTCAGTACTAGCTACTATTTCAGGACCTACTGAGGAGCTTGGAACATATCTCCTGAAGATAAGGGGGATTACTGTACAGGTTCAGTAGCCTTTTTCATTTTCACAGCTGCATGGTGTGAACTGGGTTGTTATTTAACCATCTTCCATTCATAGCTAGTTGAGATGTTTTTCCTAACTGACATAAACATTGCTGAAGTAGACATCATTATACATGTATTTAGGTGTACATGGGCTGGCATTCCTACAAGACCGAATCCTAAAATTGATGTGGCCCACTAATGATTCTACACATTCATAATTTTGAGAGACAATGCCAAACTCCAAAAAGTTTGAACCACTTTTACTCCCCAGGGGACAGAGTTAAATTCCCGAAACCCTACAATTTAGTGTTGTATTTAACAAATGCTCATGTTTTAATGTAGTGATTTTTATGTGCATTAAACCCTCCTTGAATCTCTCTGTTGCTGTTAGCTCTCTAGTCTTTACTGAGGTACTGACTCTCTGTGCTTTAGCTTTCTGGTGCTTGTAATGGCAATATCAATGAATTTTTTTTGTTTGTTTTTTTATTTTTGTTTTTTAATTCATAGATTTGTATTAAATAAAACGGTGTAAAATGTTAGGATTGCAGCTGGCATATTAAAAGACTCAGAAAATGCTATTACAGTGCGGTAGCGAAAAGTGCCATTTGTGGAGTCAGACACTCGTGGTCATATTCCAGCTTAACAGTTTACCACCTGTCTTGATGTCTCTGTATCTAGTACCAAACCCCAAGGGTTGTTCTGAGATTAAATCAGGATGCTTTGGAAGAGTCTCTACCGCTCAGTACATTCTTAAATGTTTGTGATTAATACATATTATTGCTATGGAACTTAATTATTTAACAATCTTGAATTTCCAAAGTTCTCACTACTGCTATAAAGAAACATTCGTATATTTAAACTGAGTACCCATTTCTGATTATTTCTCTAGACTAGAATCCTAGAAGTGACATTGCTGAATCAAAGAGTATGCATTATTTTAAGCCTTTTGATAGATTATATTCAAATTTCTCTCCAGAAAAGTTATGTATTTGTTATTTTTACCAGTTTATACTCCTATCAGCAGTGGACAATCCAGGATCTATCTCAGTATAACCTTGGCAGTATTCAAAGGTAATGTTGATTTTTTTTTCTCTTTTCCAACCTGATAATAAAATTAGTAACTCAGTATTGTTTTTATCTGCATTGCTGTAAGTACTAGAGAAGTTAAACCATTTTTTCCCATTGTCATCTGTTTTTTTTCTGTGAAATATCTATAGTATTTTTTCTAGTGTTTAATAGAGTTTAATTTTTATTTACCACTTCATAAAATAATTTTAGATGTTAACCTGGCTCTGACAATATCGCATAGTATAAATATTCAATTACACCTTTCTAAGAGTCCTTTATGCCCCGCTTGCTAATTGCTGAAATTCTTCAGTTTCTCAGTTTTGTATTCCGGGCAGAATAGTCTTATAATCAAGCTCGTATTTTTGAACCTAATGATACAGGACAGACTATAGATGACTATATACCTTATAAATTATATGTCTTGATTCAAATATTATAGTCAGAGAAATAGTGATGACATGGTGTAGAAGGTGACTGTGCCTTTTCAGTTATTTGCACAATAGGTAGCACCCCTAAATTGGGGAATATGCAGACACCATAAAACATGTCTAGCTTTATATTAAACAGGATTGGCTTTTTCCCTAGTCAACTTCCTCAACATCATTAGTGAATAATTTATTTCTTTTCTTTATTCTTGTATGCAGCTTTTGTCCCGTATTAAATTCTTCTATACACTAAGATACATTTTGAGGTTGTATATTCCATTACACTGATCTGTCAGTTCTTATGCCAGTTACATGTTTTAATTAATTTTTACTTCTATTTCATAATTATTGCAAGTAACTATCTTTTTATCTAGTTTTTCTCAAAATTGCTTTAATTTTTATTTTGGACATTAATTCAAGATGAAATGTAGAGGAATTTTTTAAAGGCTCATGTAAATAAAAATCTCATTGAAATGGTCAAATGCGTACATTACTTTGGAAAAATTTTACATTCTTCCCAATGCTATTAATTTCTTGTAATATTATAATTTATTGTCCATGAATATCACTAGTGAAATAGTTCCTCTTTTTTAATTTCTTAAGATCATCTTTGTGGCCTTGAAATGATTAACTTTTGCAAATGTTCTAAGGATACTTAAAAGAGGAAATTCTCTTTAAAGTCCGAAGTTGGAAATATTTGCAATGATACAACAATATCAATTTTATTATTCAAATTTTCTTTATCCCTATTTTTAGATTTTATGTTATCAATAAAATCTAAACATTGTCAGAAGCATATAGAATAGTATCATAAGTCTCCTTTTTTTCCATACCCGGTCTTTATAATTACTAGCCCACAATAAATTTTGTTTCATCCTTACCATTAATATGTTCCCCATTCCTGAATGATTTTAAAGTAAATCCTAGACACCATATAATTTCATTTGTAATTATTTAGTATATGTTTCTAAAATATAAAGACTTCTTCAAAATATAATCACAAAATTATTATTGCATCTAAATAAAACTAACAATAACAACTTAATATCAAATATCTCCCTGCTAGGGTTCCCATTTCCAATAGTCTCATAATTTTTTCTCTATCTTTTTAAAATAGTTAGAAGAAAGATCTAAAAGTTCAAGCAGCATGATTGCTTTTTATGTCTCCCACTTAAAAAAAAATTATAAACTCCTCCTTCATGTCCTGAGATTTTTCTTATTTTATTTGTAGAAGAAATTAGATTGTTTGTTTTATGGTCTAACAGTGTGGATTTTGCTGATTTCATCCCTGTGGTCTGGTTTAAAATGTTCCTCTGTCCTCTGTACTTGCTGTAATTTGGTAATTAGATATAAATGTGTGATCAGATTCAGGTTTCATTTCTGTTTTAAGCCATGCTGCTTCACAGGGTGTTGTGTGTCCTGCTATCAGGAGCCACATAGTGCCGGGATGTTGCTCTTTGTGATGTTAGTGGTCTCTAATCGTTGTGCAGCTCTAGCATTCTGTTAGGAGTTGCAAAGTGGTGATCTTTTTATTTCATCATTTATTCTTCCCTTCTAGGAAGACTTTTATAAAGAGAAAATTTCCCTCATCTTCCTTTTAGTTACCTTGAGGTACAATTCATATAGAAAAATGTAATAAACACTTGAGTCTTTTCCTTCATTTAACTTGTCACTCTTTTTAAATCTATTTTAAATATTTGAAGTTGAATGAGACTTTGGTTTCTAAAGATGGCACTTCTCTGCACTTCTTAAAGTTCTAAGATTTTGCTTCAAATAATTAATGGTACTATTTGGTACACAGCATTTGTTATACCTTTATTAATCCGAATTTATGTCCTTTGTCTGATAAAGGTAGGAAAGGGGATCTGAATTTCATTTTGTCTGAAATTAACATCGCATTCTTACTTAGATTTTAATTAAATATTTCTGACAAATTTTTGCCCATATTTCTCTTCCCTTTTTATTACAAATTATACATTCCCATTGAAAAGTTCAAATTCTATATAATTTTATACAATGAAAACTAAAAGATTGTTTACTCATCAAGAAGAAGAGTTCGATAGTTTTGTGTATGTGCTTTTAGATATTTTCTATATACATATAGATATACACTTATTCTAAATGTACATGCACATACTTTTCTAAAAAAATGGAATCCTATTTATGTAATATTCTACAATTTACATTCTGCCTTGGTATAGATCATGAATCTTATCTCAGCAGATGTCCATCAAACACATTTTTGTACTGGGTACATTGTATTTCATAGTATGGATCTAGTATAATATGTTTTACCAGTCTGCTCTTAATGAGCAAGATTTTATTCTTATAAATTGTATGACACAAATATTCCTGTATGGATACACCTGCATGAGTATTTCAATAAAATATAAATGGTCTCTAAGAGTATACATATTTTAATTATTTTTAAGTACTGAACAATTGCTTTCTAAAGAGGTGGTATTTCTTTCCTCTAAGTATGAGTGTGCTCTTTCCCCCACACTCTTACCAACACCGTTTATATTCATTCTTTTAAAATGTTTGTTGCTTTGATAGGGAAAAAATGGTGGCTCATTGTTTAATTTGCATTTTCCTGATTACTCATGCGGTCAGAAATATTTATTTGCTCTACTGCAATTATATTTCTTCTTTGAATTGTCAGTTCACATCCTTTACTTGTATATTTTCATAGGTATTTTATTGGCAAGTTGGCAGAAATTTGGTTTGTGGCTACCCACCAGGTACAAGGTTAGCCTGCAAGAGTTATCAAGGATTTGGTCATTGTAAGCTAGCAGAGAGTGCAATCTTGACATAATCTGACAAGAATGTAACGTGCAAATATTTTCTGTTTATAAGTAAAGGCATAGCGTTATGTTTTGGTGAACAACCAAAGGAAAGAAAGGTTAATCTTTTATGAAAACCTAAGAGCCTACTTGGGGCACACAGAAATGTAAGTAGAAGGTTCTTTTCTCTTAATGCAACTCACAAAGGATGATACAAAAGTAGGTCAAGGTGATATGTGTAACTAGCACCAGTATTTTCCCTGGGGAACAGTTCTGAATTTGACGCCTGTAGCCCCAGAGTAATTTCGTATGAAGTAGGAATAGCAAAAGTGTGGCATGCATGCCAGGGCTCCCCTATCCTGTTCCCATGGCAGACATCACTAGTCAATCACGGCAGTCTTTCCTCTTGAACTTACATATAACTGTCTAGGCTTTTTCATCACAGTTTGCTAGACTTGTCTCTAATTAATATTCATAGACAATAAAATGAAATTGATTTACAGTCCCTGTTGTGTACCCATGCTCATTAGAATTTAAACTCCAGTAGATCATGGATTTGTCTGTCTTGCTTTTTTATGCTTACAACAATGCCTGGAGCATACTAGGCACTCAATAAATGTTTGTTGAATGAATGTACAAATAATAAATTTAGACAGAAATTTTCCAAAATGAATTCAAATATTCTTCATGTTACAATAGAATTCTAATAAGCATTCATGAAATAGCTATTTCTGAACATTTTAACTTTGTAGTCACTAGTTCTAAGGTTATTGAGGGAAATCTTTGATTTTGATGCTATTTAGATATTGAGGGGGTTTTTTTGTGTCAGATAATCTTTTTTTAACTTGAAAATAGAATTCTTTTGAGTGACTGTGAGCAATAGTAATTACAACAGAAACATTCATGGGAATTCCTATATTTTCAAACACTTCCAGCATCATCAGTATGATTAGCATTTTCTAGTTCTATTCCTCCTGAATTTACAATTTGACTTTAGATCAAATTTAGCAGTAGGTATGACTGTGACTAAATTGAACTCGATGGTAAAACTTATACCCTATTTTTCTAAGGTCAACATCTTTTCTGATCCGTTCATAAATGTTAGGGTGAGAAATGTGCTTTTAAGGTGGCTTGAACAAGGGGCATGCATGGTTTCTTTCTTTCTTTTTTTTTTTCTTTTCACTGAAGCTTTGGTGCTGACACAGATCAAGGCAAATCAGGAATTATAGCAACTTGATTTGAATTGCTTGAAAATTGTAGCTCAATACAAAATTCAGTAAGGTAGGAACAGGGATGGGAAATAAAATAAAATCATGGCTTCCAGAAAACAGGAAACCGTTCAGGTATGTGAGAGGGTGGCCGATTTTCTCTCAAGAAACCCCATTATATATGGCCACTTAGTCTATATCCTCAGCTGGGTTAATTTTCTAGATCCTGGTTACCTTCTTTATCAATCTTATTTGAAAATTAACAGTGTCTCAAACATTCACTTTCAAATCATCTCTCACAATTGTATAAATGTTTCTAGTTTACAAAGTGGGAAATGTCTCTAGGTGCATTCATTTAATTCTATTAGGTGAGTGTTTCTATCATTATTTGGATACCAAAAAAGAAAAAAAAAAAAAGACCACGACATCTAGACCTGGTAAGGAAGAACCCTTTGCCATGTGATTGCATGGCTATTAAGTGGCAAAGCTGTGTTCTTCCAACTCCAAATCAAATGCACTTTCCAATAAACCAGTTCTCCCTGAAATCACACTGTGACTATTTTTAAAAAGGAAAAAAAATGAGGGGATACAAGAAAAATGTAGGAAGGAGAAATTTTATGGCCATTTAAAAATGAATGCAAAAATGAATACAGTGGGTAGTTAGGTATTTCATCTGTGAGGGTTTAATTTTTAAGTATCTCATGAATTACTGAATGCTTCTTATTCTTTTTTTGTGACTAACTTCACTGCTCTCCTCTTTGTTGAAGCTTTGGTGGCTAAGAGCGAAGCGTCTCTTCCTTATAACCAAGCTGAATTTGCAGTTCAGATCATTTCCTTGCTAGAAGTGAAATCAGCACTCTAATAACTTGGTGACAGTAACTATTTGACCAGGCGTGCATAGTAATCATTAGATTATTTATGCCTTCTATAGCAGAATTTAATTCAAAGATCTTTACAATCCTGTCTTCCTAGTAATTAATCTATAAAATCATGCAACTGTAAGTGCTTGGAATCTCTAAGAACATGTAATTATTTTGCATTCCTTAGTGGTAGTAGCATGATTATTTTGGTGTGGATGAACTCCCGTTGCACAGAGACCAAGTCTGTCTAATATCCAGAAATTTGGATTTCTAAATGATGAACACTTCATTTTTCAGGAATCTCTCTTCGTTATGAAATAACTGAAAGCCTTAATGACTAGTTTTTATTGCAAGATGGGAAGCACCTTGATAAGTACATTGAAGAACTCTTAAAGTCTTCAATTTGAAATCAATCTTCAAGAAGCAAAGCCTGGGGATTGGGAAAATGTTTACTTTTGGCATGAAAAATCTGTCTCTGTATGGCAAGGTGCAGTGTTTGTGGTTTTGTGAAATCAAACTGATTCACATTCTTCCTGAGAATGGGGTAAGGACTCTCGAGACATAGCACTCTGGCTTAGAGAGCTTTCAAACCTATGTATGAAGACTCAGGTATCTCCTTTTTCTTTGAAAGTTCAAATGATTTAAACAGGATAGCAGCACTGATTATGGTATATGCTGATGTCAGGATCAAAATTAAAACCAGGTAATCTTAACGGAAACTCAAGAATCTGGATACTTTTATTAACCGAAAATCAATCCTTTCATGTGATTCAATTAAAAACATCAATAAAAATCTTATTTCAAAAGTCACAAGTAGAGTATCTACCAATATAGCACATACCATAGATAGAAAACTGCTCAACCCCCTCTGAATCGTTGCCTGTTTTAATAAGTATTCAGAAATTATACTCAGACTTCAAAAGAAATTGTAAGGAATTGTTAGCAGGTTTATTAATGTTTTATGTTTTATTAAAAGTTTGGGTGTACATTTCACAATGAGCAACATCAAAAATCAGACTTTCTGCCTGTAATTTTGCTTCCTCCTGTCTTTCTGCCTTTGGGATTCACTCTTTTCCTTTCATCAGCTGCCATTTTCAGCAGCATGCAGTAATTTCATGGCTCATTGCAAGCGCTGAAAACCTTTGAAACCACAAATGCTAACCTACCTGGCCTGCAGCCATTTAGGAAGAGATTAATTTAGCAAACAGAAGCAAAACACTTTCTACTTCTAGCCTGTGCATAATTTCACTTCTATCTATATTTATTTTACAGTGAGCAGCGTAATGACAATTTCAGTAATTGCAACTCTATAAAAATTTGCCTACCTAGCTTATCTCACTATCACAAGACTGTGAGTCAGTCAGATTAGAAAAAGTACAGCATGTGAAACAGCACTGGTTGCCTTCCAAAAATATGGGCCTTCTATAAAAACTCAAGTGATGCTTTGCACTTGTTTGCGTTCTTATCTATTGGGCAACGGTTTCTTCCCGATGTTTGGATTGGGACGTGTGCATTCCTCTTTAATTCATGGTGATTTATGGGGGCACCCTCCTTACAAACAGACAAATGTATTTGGAAGAGTAGAAGCGCCAACGCATTTCTGCAGACTTTGTTATAAATGGCTGTTATGTTGCTGTCGAGCAATTTGAACAGAAGAGAAAGTCCATCTGGGGCAAATTTAAGCTATCGTGCTTGGAAGGATTTCAAGGACTAAATTAGCCCACAAACTGTTAGCTAAAAATAAAAGTTTTATTGTTTCTTGTCTAACTTAAAAATCCCACCATTGAAATTAACACCAATTATATGTACTGTATATGCGTATGTATAGATTCCCCTAAGGGATCATTTGTTGCTTCCTTTTATTCATTTGTGTAGTGCTTACACACACACACACACACACACACAGACACACACACACACACACAGTGTTTAGCAAAAAAGGAACCCAGGGAGAAATAATGACTCAAGCAAAATAATATTTACGAATTAGGAGAAGATACAGTGAAAGTTGAAGCCAGCCAGTATATCAGAAAAAATCATTTACACTATTTGAGCAGTAAGAGGCGTCATGAAAGAATTAAATGTAATAAGGGGGGTGGAGGAGAAAAAAATTTGGTGTGAAGTTGTTGATATCAAGCCCTGTATGTGGGAGGGGGTGTTATCTTTGAGGTATTTTTCTATGTATGTAAAGGATAGAACAAGAATGTCATATTGCTAAGGGATTTTTTTTTTTCTCTAGATCAGCTACGAGGGGGACCTCTCTTGATAAGTGACTATAATGTTTGTTGTATACAGACTAATTCAGAGATGAGACTCTAGAGTTGAGGGTTGAATATTAAGACTTGGCTTGATTTTTCCTCAGGAAGAAAGGGATTTGGTAGTCACTGAATGACCTTGAACTATGATACGGTTTCTCCAGTTCTCTGATAAAAGATCATTGCTCACCATCTTAGGTTGCAAAAACTGCTGCCAGTAAAACAGGATAATATATAAAAGGGAGTAAAAGGAGAACAGCCAAGCAGGCTACATAAGGCATTTTGGCTTGGGTGCTGTATCTTTTCCATTTTATACATTCCTTGTTCTCAAGTAATGGCAGTTGAACATAATTCTCTACTTCCTTACTCAGATTTGAATATTCTGTACTCCATAAAGGAAATTCTATAACATTAAATTTGTTTATGCACTGTTTTTATATTAGCTAATTCATTTATGTGTACAGATACACAGACGGCAGTAGGATGACTGGCCAACCCCCACAGATGTACACCTCCAATCTGGCATCCCATAACATTCATAAAATATGTCAACACAGCCTGGAATTTTTCCATGGTTTATGTTATAACATTGCTGTTCATAGCATACTGGCAAAATATTTCATGTTGAAATTCATGGTAGTAAAAATGAAAAAAGGAATTTTCTCAATGTTTTGAGGCCATTTGCAAAAGTACTCGATCAGTATCCTTCTCATATAATAAGCACTTAAATCAACACAAATTGAATAAGAAAAACACATTCATGTGCCTGGGTGTTGTGTAATAAATAGTTATTTGTTTTTTAAACAATTGATGGTAATTATGCTGTCTTAATGATCATTTTGAAAATGCAGTGCATTTTTGCAGTACTGCCTAAAGAATCATAACGTGTGATAGAATCAAACCAATAACAGAAACGTATTCATAACCAATGTTGGTTATTCTGCAGAAATATATTTCTAAAGCAAATAATAACTTTTGGTGAAGAGTGTTACTAATATCATGAGACTACTAATGGTGAAAAATTCACAATCACCATCAAGAATAATAGCTTCTTATTTGGGGAGATAGATTGGTGAGTTTGTATTTTCCTTTCGCTGGGAGGTTTTTGCATCCTTGTTGCTGGAGGTCGAATCCTGCTCAGCCACAATCCAGTAACCAGAGGCCACCAGAGGTCAGTCTTTCATGATGGGCAGTGTGAAACAGCCCTTGTTTTGTCCTCCAGGGGACATCTCCGGAAACTTCACCTTATGTGTTTTTTTTTTTCTCCTCAATGTTTGAAGATGACAGTTTCAAGCGTCACTTTTGTTAATCCTCTAATGTCTTGAAGGAAAAATGAAAGTAGTGTGGAGTAATGGAAGGACTCAGGACTCTCAAAACTAATGGAGAAACAAATTCCACTTTTTAAATTGTGCAATTTAAGCAAGTGTTTTTCCTTCCTATAAGGGTCTGAATGTGTGTGTCCCCCAAAATTCATATGTTGAAATTCTAATCCTTAAGGTGACAGTATTAGAAGGTAAGGCTTTGGGGAGGTGATTAAGTTCTAGGGGCAGAGCCCTCATGAATGAATTAGTGCCTTTACAAAAGAAGACCAAGAAAGATGCCCTCACCCCTTCCACCATGTAAGGACACAGTAAAAAGCTGCTGTGAGGAAGTGGACCCTCACCAAAGACACTGAATCCGCCCACACCTTGACTTTGGACTTCCCAGCCTCCAGAAGTTTGAGAAATAAATATTTACTGTTTATAAGCCACTCATTCTATCATATTTTGTTAAGGCAGCCCAAAAGGAATAAGACACTTCCTGACTGTTATTTTGTTCTCTGTAATACTGAAATAATAGCAAATTGTATGTAATTTTTTCCAAGAGTCAGCATTGTTATCATCCCTATTTTGTAGCTCAGAAAACTGGGACACAGAAATGTAAAATGATCTGTCTGGCTTCACCCGGCTAAAATGTGTTCGAATCAGGTTGTGAACCTAGGTGACCTGGCTGCAGAGTGTGTACTGATAACCATCATACCATCCTGCTCACACATGTGATTTTTCTCATTGATGATTGTTGCAAAGATTAACCATGTCTTTCCAGCTATTCTCTGCCTTAGCTTTTGGTGCTTTAATAATTTATTTACTCTCCTTTGTACCCCCAATCTTAAAATGTCATTTAGGGGATGTCTGAGTGTCTCCATCATAATCATTAAGTTATTCAGGAGAATGCGGATGTGCTTTTGTACTCCCTGATGTTGGTATCATGAAGGCAGGCAAAGAACTCTTGATGGTTTCCCATGATCGTTGATCACAACAAATTTGGGTAGTTGCCAAAGGAAAATGTTAAGTGACACTTTATTATATAAAAATAGATTATTGTTAAGTAAATATATATATGTGTATTACTATATAAACACACATATGTATATCTGTGTATATATTTGTGTATTACTAAATACTAGAATCTTGTGTTACCCTTATATTTTATTATAATATCCTATAGTCCTATATAAAATACTAATTATACTAAATTTCTTATATTTGTAATTTCAAATATTTGTTTGCTTGGTTCCAATCCACTCAATGCAGATACTGCCTATTTTCTTGCCAATGTACTTTTCATTTTTCTGGATCACTCTCTGAATATAATCTCTAGTTGATGCTATTTCCTTCATTTGTATCTTCTGGTGAGGTCCTGTACAACATCACAAATATTACCTGTATTAGGATTCTCCACAGAAACAGCACGCACGCACACACACACACACACACACACACACACACACAAAGAGATTTATGACAAGGTGCTGTCTCACATGATTATGGGGGCTGAGAAGTCCCATGACCTGCTGTCTGCAAGCTGGAGATTCAGGAAAGCCAGTTGTGTAGTTATAAGATCTGAGAGCCAGAAAGCTGATGACATGGGTTCCAGTCCTCTCTGAAGGCCTGAGAACCAGGAATGAATGCCAAGGGCAAGGAGAAGATTGATATCCAGCGCAAATAGTCAGGCAGAGAGCACATTCAACCCTTGCCAGCTTTTTGTTTTATTCAGGCCTTCGACTGATTGGATGATGCCCACCACATCAGGGAGGACCATCTGCTTTACACAGCTCACCAATTCAAATGCTAATCTCTTCTGGAGACACCCTCACAGACATACTTTGAAATGATATTTAACTAGATATCTGGGCATTCCCATCATGGAGACATAACGCTAAGCATCATATTATCTGTATATTTATAGGTCTTATAAATCAGGGTCTGATTTGATGAATTTATATCTGAAAAAAGGCTAAAAGAATGTCATTATAATGGGATTTTAAAAATTTCCTTTTGAGCTAATTATTTTTCTACCATTTTGAGCTAATTATTTTTTCTACCATTTTTAGGGTTATCTTGAGTTTGGAATTAAAAATGTAAAAGTCACCAATTTATTTCCATTTACAATAATTTAAAGAGCTCCTCAAAATTGAGAAACAATTTTCCTTTTCTTATTTGACTATAAATTAAAGTTGTTGATATTTGAAATTGTCTTGGACAATCTTCTATAAAAGTCAGGATCCCAATTTCCATTCATGCATAAGGAAATGCTGTATTTCCTAGGCACTAGGAGAAAATAGTGAATAAGACAGAATCCTTTAGGTACCTCCTAATCTAATGTAGAGGCAAATTTTCTTTTCAATGGGGAATTATGTAGATTTAGTCTTTTGCTTTCTTAGGTCCAAACAAGAGCTGTAGAGTCAGAATTTTTACTCCAAATAATTATTTTACAAAACTTTTTTTTTTTTTTTTTTTTTTTTTTTTTACCAAAAGACTGTATTTGTCTAGGTCAGCAGATTAACATGAGTGCCAAGTTATTGTAAGTTTCAGGCTTTAGAGTATATAATTATGCACTGTTTATAATTTTCTATATGGTTCCTAATCCTTCTTGTGTTACTGAACAGGTAACTTTTTTTTTTTTTTTTTTACTTAAAAAAAAAAAAAAAAAACAAACATTATTGACAAAATTACTTGGAAGTGAAAATTAAGCCAGAAGATAGACTTATAGTCTAAATCTTATCTCTGTCCTCATGTTAAGGCAAAAAAGTGACACCATACAAAAACTGCCCATTTTTGTTTCTGACTTACCAAGATATTAGATGGGCTGTTTATTAATGTTTTTTTCTAAATTCTACTGGCTAATCTTTTGTTGATGTGTTTCTGTCTTCAAATGAGGCTACGTACCTTAATCAAACAAATACCCTATTATTTGCAGAATTAGAAAATATCTGTAAAAAATGTTTAACATATGCCTTTGAGGCATTTTGTAGTAAGTTACTATGGTGGCCATCCAGTTAATGAACATCAAATGTACTCAATGCTCTCCATTGTTCTAAATGCAAATGTTGAATGTGTAGGCAAACCAATGAAGTATATATATGTCTGTGTGCATGTATATCTGTGTGTGTGTATGTGTGCATGTTATAAAAGAGATTTTCAAGATACATATATATATATTCAAAATATAGACAGCAAAAATAGTAAAAATACTATTTAATTTTCCAATCTGATTATTCAATAATAGCATGGCAATCAAGAAAAACCAGCTTTTGACTAAAAAAAAAAAAGGCTAGTTTCAGGCTGGAGTGTATTGTCAAGACCAAGTTATAAACTTCTGAAAAACAGGAATGATAATGGAATCGCTGCTACAACCTTAAGTATAACGGTGTGAACGGCTCTGCTATTATTTACTATGGTAACGTAATAAAAGACAGCACTGTTTGGGCCATTATACTCACTGCTCTTTTTTCAGTATAAATCATTATATTTATTATCTGTCTTCTTGTATAGGGGGTCATAAGAAAGGCCAAGCGAAAGCTGAGGAAACCTACTTTTCTAAAAGAAATTGAGCCTATTTCTAATTCTTTTTCTTTATCAAATACAAGGGAACAGAGAAGTTTTTTTGTGAAAAATTGTTTCATGTAAGATTAAAGTGCAGATTATTGGTGAGAAAATGACATTCACTTCTAGACATCTTGTAGATCCCTGGGAGATATTGCCAGTCTCTCTCTGATATTTTTACCTTTCTTCCTTGGAGGATTTGTTTCCTGGGAGGTTTTGAGCAGTGGGTGCTGGAGCTTTTATTCTGTTCTGGAGACTTATGTTATTATTTATTGATTGATAACTAAAGCTATGATCTTAGCAAAATATCTCCTTTTGAGTGAATTTTACTTAAACATCAGAAATGTGTCCTACACAGCTTTTGCTCCTTCTTTTGCAGAAATCCTACAAACTATACTTGTTTTCTTTTGCTTGAATGATTTGCTAAAATATTTCATCATACTTTATTTATAAAAATTCCAGAAACAAGGGTAATTCAACTTCACTAATAATTTGATTGCGTATTTTTTGTGACTATGTCCTCACTTACATCACAACCCAGGCCCCCATCGTGAATAAATATGACTTTCTGCAGAATGACAGGCTCTCTGTTTTCAACTCTCTGAAGGGCAGTCATGAGCCCACCACCTCTGGATATAAGGTTTAGAGGACCCAGGTAGCTGGGAGATTTGAGGCTGAGAATGAATGGTAGGAGTATCATAGATGACAGCTCAAGGCCCCCTTTCTTACTTCCAGAAAAAAGACAAAAGAATATACAATAGAACTAAAATAACTTTTTTTCCAGATGGAAGCTGAACCTTACATTGAAATGCTCCTAAACCAAATGGGGCATATAGGCAGATGTCTGGTGATAACTTGTAAAAGAAAGGAACATTACTATCCCCGTAAGCGAATATTCATTACTGAGAACTCCAGTGTACTGAGCACCCTGGAGAAATATATTTGGAGGTACTTTTTCCACCTAACCGAAAACATGACTCCTTTCACATAAGGGCAATATGCTATCAACTATAGCCAATCATGAGAGTTGGTTGAGAATAAATTATACCTATGACAGCTCATACTCATGTATCCTGGGGGACAGAAAACCAAAGAGTAAACAGATCATATTTTTAAAAATAGAGTAAATCTCAGGCTCTGCATCTCTTTTATGTTAGTTTTTCTTGAGTGTATTGGTGTACTGAACAACCATTTTCCTTAGGCTAATGATGGTATTAGAATTATCTAGAAAGGTCATTTTCAAACATTTCCATTTTATTTCCAAAAGAAGCATCTTGGAATATAAATGAAAATGGGTACATTGGACACAACTCAGCTGGTTTTAAAAGTAAGGATGCAACCCTAGCCTGGAGCTGTGAATACCTGTTCTGTGGCTCAGAGGATTAATCACCGGCACCCTTTCCTAAGAGGGCTCGAAAGTGCCTGTGAGTAGTTGCTGATGTTGTACCAGTGATGTCATGAAGGAGCTATGTGACATCACAGCCCCATTTGCTTTCATTCATAATGAAAGTCCATTCCCAGACACCCTTGCTCTCTTTTGATAGGATGATCTGCATTTAATTTAAATCTGTAAATACTGGTTGCATATAGTTACTTAGAAAGCCTTTACACAATATCAGCACTTAGACTCTATCTGAAATCAATTGAATAAAGCTCTCTGGGGATGGAACCCATGCCCTGGCTCTCACTTCCCCTCCTCATACCCGCTCCCAAGCAACATCACCCCAGAGCTTTTTCCCTAACCATGGTACCATTCAGTCTGCCACCAATAAACACAAACACAACAAACTGTGGTTACATCCTTCCCCACCACTGCACACACCGTCAGCAGTCTTTTCTCTCCAGGCGTTTGCCTGTATTATCCTTGTTGTCTGTGCTGGTGACTTCCTGCCATATACATCCTCTCTCATCACCACTATATTCCATACGCATGCACATGCACATACACACACACACACACACACACACACTCACACACACAGTGTATCTGTCTAACTCCTACTCATTCTTAGTTTTAGCCACCTCTTTCACCTCACCTCCACAGCAAGCCTTCTAGACACTGCATTGACCCCAAGCTTGGGCTATCTGTTCCTTCTATATGTATTCATAGGTTACAGTGCTTATCATTGTTACGGCGTATTGAAATTGACTTTTCATTTCTCCCAATAGAATTGGAAGCTGTGAATGAGTCTGAATGTCCTGCTCACCACTGTAATCCCAATCTCTGTCCAGTTTTCTTGGTATTACCATGTGCTGTAACTTTCAGTGTCCTGTGCTGAGTCTTATGAGATCATAACAAACATGTTGCACATTTGCCACTGAGTGGTTTCTTAGATGGCATGCTGAATAGCAGCACAATAATAGTAATAAACTTTGATTATGTCCTCGATTCCAAGAACAGTTCCATAGTGATCTTACGAAGTGGGTGCTGTTTTTATCCCCATTTTACGAATGTTGAAACTAAATCTCAGAATTTTAGTAAATTTCTCAGGGTCACATAGCTAGTAAGTAGAAGAGTTAGTACTTGTACCAAGACCTGTCTGATCCCAAAATGCGTAGCCTTAGCTACTGGGCTGTCACTACCTTGAGAAAACTAGAGCCTCTCTACTTTTGACATGCCATAAGGTGTGCAGAACAAGAATCCTGGGCTTTGGCGGCACTGTGCTTGACCAAATGACTTAGATTCTAGCAATTCCACTGGGAAAATGAAGTTGATGTAGATCCTGCCTAGACTGAACTTCCCTTCTCTGCTATAATTGTTTCCCTAACAATTTTCATTCCCTATCAGTTAATTTTTCTGTTGTTCAACCTGAGCCATCTTATAGGATTTCTCACTAAGGACATTAGTGTATATACAGATGTGCACTTAAATCCAGCAGCACAGTCCAAGTGAGGAACACAGGAGGTGGCTTAGGAGTTAAGTTTCCCTGTTAGCTATTCAGCCATGGACAGCAAACCTCTGGTCTAGTTGATAGTAACCCTCTGTGGAAGAGGATACAGTGTGCATATCTTTCTTTTTTTCCCTAGAGAATAGCCCCACTGATGCATTCATATAATAAACAGTATTAGGATTTTCTTGATTTTATGTTAAATTAACTTTATAGTATGTTGCATGTTCAACAACAGAAAGGTAATTTATTAAAATATGTTTTGAAGGTTTGATGAGTCAACATTAATATTGATGACAATGAGGTTATTATCATGTTGACAACTTTGCTTAATTCAGTAAATAATTCCTGGCATAGTAAACATTGCCCACAAAGCCTGTAGTTAACACAAAGTAGGTAAACTGATTGACAGAGTCTGGAGATCCAGGATTCTATGAGTATACAGATTAGTAGTTTGCTGATAACTACTGGTGAGGCGGGGCTGGGGGCACTAATGTGAACTTGACCAGTTAAGTCAATTTCTAAAAATTCTACTTGATAAAATATTGCTTCTGAACTGGCTTTCAGACAGATTTGCTAATCAGTGGCTTTTCATGGCAGAAGACAAAAAATATAGTGGTTACTATGAAAACATTTGAAATACCTGAATTTGCTTAATACACAGCTTTATTTACTAGAAGCCTGCAGCTAAAATAAAATTCCCAATAAATATAAGGTTTATACATAAATGTTAAAAGTTACATTTTATTATAAAGAAAGACCTTGAAGAAGAGGGCTAAGAAAATGTTATTTATGCTATCTGTTATTATCTGAAAGTATGTCAATAGTATGTGCTTCAAAAGAATTGACGGGAAATGTTTATCAGCAGACAATGAAGCCAAATAGATTGTTTATGACAACATGGGGAATATATTTCTTGGCAAGGTTTTGAAGTATAGACATGAGGGTCATTCTCATGGCTGCTTTGGATGACATCCATCATTGCTGAATATCTAGACTTTAAAAGACAACGTATTTTTGTATGGAGAGAATTGCTAGGTAGTGTATGTTGTGTTCATATTAGCCTTGATGACACATTCATATAGAAATGTAGAATCTATGTTATTATTTTAATATGCAGTCATTTGCTTGCAATTTACTGTTGCTTGTGCTCTATTTTTCTTGTTTATAAAGGCTTTTTTTTTTTTAATGCTGCAACCAGATAGGCTTAGTTGGATATCTTAACTCCATTTATTTGTTTACAAATCTGTGACTTAAAAGATTAGCATTCATTGACTAGTACTTTTCAGACATCAAACCTGCTGTTAATGAGTCAGGTCAAATCATGTGGACGTATTAAAAAATTATATATTTGAGATTTGGTCTATTTGAATATGTTTAGTCCATTACTAAGTTTTTGTGGTCATTTAATTTTGAAAAAAGCATATACAAATTTTCAAAGAAGGTAAACAAGATAACAAATCTGATTAGTAAACATTATTTGAGAACCATGATTATCACATATGTGTGTGTGCATATATCTAACAGTAGTATCTTTTTAAATATCTATTTTTCTGTTTTAATTTCTATGTTATTGTCTAATGTAGAAAACAGGCCTTTGGATAGTCTATTCAAGAGCTGGTTTAGCCACTGAAAAGTGGGTCAGCCATGGAAAGCAGCCCTGAATTTATTCATTTTTGGATCAAAGACTCTTATGGAAGTGCTTTTAAAAAACATGGACAGTGATTATTAATGATAACTTATTAATCATTCAAGAGAGATTGCTGCGACATTATTCTAAAAAAATACATAACTGTAGAGCCAGTAGGTGATTTATTGAATGTCATGGTCTGATATTGGCAACAGGGCTGCAAAATGAGTCCAGTTCCTGACTATGAGTCATAGAGTCATCCAACTTCCTGTGCACCATTCATTACAACAAAATTCTTTAAGAAATCTCAGCCACCTGACCATGGGAGCAGAAATACATGGGATTTTGAAGTCCTTGTTTTATACTGCATGTAAAGCAAGAAGTTCAAAATCCCATATATGTCTAACATGACTTAGAAATCTTGTAGAAATCTTGTATTTCTACACAGTAGAAATGGTCAAATTGGTAAAAGAAAAAAATCTTCTATAAATCAGTCTTCTCCTAGATGGAATGAAGGATCCAAAGAAGGAGGCTCTGGCCTCATGGCCATTATAACTTAAGATCAGACAGAAACAACAAAAGTGGAGTGTAATTAGCATATGCCATTTCCTAGATGTATAAGGAAGGCCATAGGGATGAATTTTACCTGGGGAGATCAGGAAAGTTTTCTTAGCAAAAGTGTGAATAATCTGAGGATTAAAGTGTAGAAACAAACAATAGGGAAAGAGGTCCTAGATAGAAAGAAGCTACTAAGTAGAGATGTTAAAAGGATGGTGCTTGCTCAGGAAGGAGTAGGGGTCTGGTTGAGCTAAAAGCTTAAGTGTGTGAGGAGGGCGTAATGGACTGGATGTGTGCATCCCAAACTTCCTGACAAGGCCCCGATACCCAGGTACAGTTTATGCAACTGTGCCTGTCTCTAAGGCTTAGAGGGAGTGGGTTGGTGTCTGTTAAACTGTTTCCTCAGAAGACACTGATAAAACGTAGAAATCATTGAGTCAGCCCTGAAAATGGGCAGCATTCAGGAAAGTAAGCTAGTCCATATGTTCATTAATACAGCCTAATTGGTAGAGACTGTCATAATTCCTTTACAAAATATTGTTTAATTCTTAGGTGTTGTCCAAATGATTTTATGCAGAATAGAGGTTGGTGCTTAAAAAGCCTTTTTTCCTTAATAAGCCTTGATGAGATTTGAGTCTTTTTCTTCTTTTTGGCCAAAGCAGGGCAGTTGATTTAGTACAAGTTACATGACTCCCTTATTCTTATTTTAAAACAAATTTCCATTGATTATTTGCCTATGGTAAGTTATTCATTATTTCTACCATTTGTCACTTATTCTCTGCCTTCAACTTAGGGTATTAGTAACTTTTACTTTTGGGGGATTAATTTTGGCTGAGTGTTAAATTGGATTCCTTGCTTCTTCCTCCTGGGTCTTAGTCATCAGGTAAATTTGGGTACAGGATAATAGGTCTGGATGTTCAAGGCAATTGAAGCCAGACAACTTTCAGTCATTTTGGCTACAACTCACCCAGCATTATGAATGGTTTTCTGGCTGGAATAATTTTAACCAGAGCCTCCACTCTTAAGATAAAGGATGTTGGTGTCATTGACACATAATCATCCTTTTTCTTTATACAACCCAATTTCAATAGTGTTTGTCTCTCTGTATATATGCACTTTGTACTATCCCCTTTGTAGATTATCTACACCAATATTTTGAAACCTGACTATCCCTGTTCTCACCCACAATACTCACTCCCAGAGTGGGCTTCTCTCAGTTTTAATAGGAAAGTATGGAACAAATTTACTATTTGTAATTCAACATAGCGTTATTGAAGGTTACTATGAGCCAGGAACTCTGCGAAGACTTAAAGAGAGGCACAAAGATAATTTTCAGCCAGGGTGGGAATTATCTATTATCTATACTGGTAAAGTCTTACCCAAGCACCCTGGGGATTTCACCCACTCCAGCCACTATTTAGCCACCTTGTAACTCACTCCTGGAACTTAGACTTTCCCATCGTCCAGCAACTAAAGGGTTAATGAGGGGCTCACAGCAGTAGGACTCCAGGTCCCACCCCTACAGCAACTAGACTTAGGTCAGCCCTCAGCTCTAGTGGACCCATGCCCATGCTAATATCTCCCTGGGCACACAAACAAAAATGAACATGCTCTCTGACCTTAAATTGCCCATATTCTTGGAGGGGAAACAGATATACAATTGCCAAACAATGTGCTTTAAATATTTGTACAGTTCTATTGTCTATCTATCTATGTATCTATCAGTCAATTATCTATCTGTTTATAATGTATCTAATAGCCACAGAGAGTAAGAAAAAGATAAGAGAAAAATTAAATTTAAAACATATAACCATCTTAGAAAGTTAATGATAAATGACACTGTCTTGTTCCTATCTATAGGCATAATTAAAAATAGATGTTCTCAATAACACCATATGGATATTTTAAAAATAAATAATAAAATATCACTCAGCTCTTTTTCAATACAGTAAAACACAGTTTTAGCCTATCTACTTACATTCAGGTAACATATATTGACAATTAAATTAATGTCTTCTCAAATTGGTACATGCTAGATATTACCAAACGAAGGCACCTTGAGCTCAGACACAGGTTCATTCATTTTAGCTTTCTTAAGGAGCCCATTCTCCATCTTTGGAAGATGCTACCCAAATTACTGAATCGAATTAGCTTATAAATTTTAAGTCCTTGGACAGCAGTGATATATAGAGATTCATTCTCGATATTTTTGGTACTCAAACTAAATGTAAAATGTCCAAGATATCTGCTATTTCTAATACTTTGACAATAAATCACATGTATTTACAGGACAGGATTTTACTAAAAAACCGGTGTTAACCAAAGATAAAATAACATTAACCATTAATAATTTTTTTCATTACACTGTCCTGTTATGAAAAAATATATATTTTAAAAATCAGCTGGTTTCAGGCATTAAGGACAAAATAAAATTCCTAAGGACCCAAAGATCAGGAGAGTTTCAGACTCAACTGCTGCAGCATGAATTCCATCGTTACAGTTAGAATTGCTATTTAACAGGTAGTTAAATCCCAATTAATCTTAAGATTTAATTATTTTTTGAGTAGAGCAGGAATGTAAAAGTTTTCCCTTCATCTGCCATTAACTAGGATATTAATGTAACCTAGAACTTTTATTCTCTAATGTTCTGGATGTTTAAGGTTTAATATCTAATCATCAAAATGTGCAACACATTTATGTAAAACTTAAGAATCTAAGCATTTTTCACACATATCATCTAACTCTAAATCTCATAATTACAATTACCTTATGATATAGGTTTTGTCAGTATTGTTTTACAGATGGAATTAACAAACCCCAGGAATATTAGTGGGCTTGCCCATGTCTTAAGAACTAGAACTGGAATCCAAGTCTGCTGATTTTTCATGACTTTGGGGGTGAGCGGGGGATGACATTTGTTGCAGTTACCACACAAGAGCAAATGTCACTTTACATATTTATTTTTTACTAAATTTCTCCAAAGTTAAAATTTTTATGAAGGCCTTATTTTAGGAATGTATACAAAAACTCTCGTAAACATTTTATCGACTATAGGGATAAATAGATAATAAGCGATGAGCTATTATTTAATGCAATAAGAGAACAGAAATACCTTATTTTTACATTTACAAGAATCTGGATTATTTTGTAGGTCACTTCAGGAAGCTTTCTGCAATACCAGCCAGCTGTTCACAATGTGTTTAAACCACACAACTCTATCACAAGTCTTCCTAAATACAGAAAATACAATTGTATCTTCCATCAGTCAGCAGTCAAAAATCAGCATAATTAGGCTGGGTGTGGTGGCGCACGCCTGTAGTTCCACCTACTCAGGAGGTTGAGGCAGGAGAATCGCTTGAACCTGGGAGGTGGAGGTTGCAGTGAGCCAAGATCGTGCCAATGCACTCCAGCCTGGGCAACAGAGTGAGACTCTGTCTCAAAAAAAAAAAAAAAAAAGAAAAAGAAAAAGAAAAGAAAAAAATATCAGCATAATTTAGCATCATTAGAGGAAATGAAGGAACAACCAGGTCCTGACAGAATGTTTAGGAGCCCCAAATGAATGCTTATAATAACTCAAAGGAGGAGCTTTTCTTTTATTCAGAAATAGTACACTGGCCAAGGTGTCGGTAGAAAGGTAATTCACTCAGTCCCACTGACACTTAGCAACTATAGTGCAGTGGACATTGTGTCCCAGAGACTCAGAGATGAAGTAGAAAACAGATCTAAACATTTGTTTAGTACCTCAAAGCCCTCTGCTAAAAAAGCTATTTTTTATGTTGTTGTTATTCAAACTTTTGTGTATAGTGTGATTTTCCAATATTGCGTGTAGAAAAATGTCACCAATTATTGATATGACTTCAATGATTTTTTCTTTCCTTTTTTTTTTTGTGTGTGTGTGAGACGGAGTTTCACTCTTGTCGCCCAGGCTGGAGTGCAATGGTACATGATCTCAGCTCACTGCAACCCCTGCCTCCCGAGTTCAAGAGATTCTCCTGCCTCAGCCTCTCGAGTAGCTGGTGGGTACCTGCCACCATGCCCAGCTAATTTTTGTATTTTTAGTAGGGACGGGGTTTCATTATGTTAGTCAGGCTGGCCTTGAACTTCTGACATCAGGTGATCCACCTGCCTTGGCCTCCCAAAGTGCTGGGATTACAGGCATGAGCCACCACCCTCGGCCGACTTCAATGATTTAATATATTAAAATCTTGGTTACACGTTCTGCAAAGTAATTCTTTTTACCTCTAACATTTCAATATTTTAAGAATTAATGAAATGAACAATTTTTTTTTCTTTTAATTTTTAAAAGGAAAACACATTAGCTGTTTGACAGTTTCCTGAGATTTTTAGGACAGATATTTTTAAAGTTTTATTCATTTTTTTTCAAATTTTCTAGTTCTTTGAAAACAATAACAAATATCATTAAGGGTGTGTGTGTGCGCGTGCACATGTGTGCGTGTGTGTGTGTGTGTGTGTATGTTTGTAGCATATAATTCAATGGTTGTAATTCCAAAGCTAGTGAGATCATGTCCTGTTTTTCTCCTGGCCTAGAGGTGCCTTTCATAGCCTTTCATTTTCATATTGACTCTACTGCAGACCTAGCTGCAGGTTCAATCAGTGAAATAAAATTACATTACAATTATTTCTACTTAAGAAATATGACAGCTAGAATTTTTATGTTAATTAATCTTTGTTTTTTATTATTGTGTGACTATGTGTCATAAATTTTCTTGTAATCCAGTTTTAGTACATACTATAAATTATTTTCATTTATTCCAGCATTAACCTGACTTGCAAATGGTTAAATGTGCACTGAGTCTTTCATGCTCTAAATCCTAATATGCTCTATATTAACATCAGAAGAAATGGTTTTGATAATCAGAAATAATTATGTGAGCAGGAATAAACCACAATTCACTGAATTCATGGTCAGATGATATTTTTGTTATCATGTTAGATTCTATGTAAGTAAATTAGTACATATTAAACATGATGCACAGTAATTCACAAACATACTGATATTTTCCTCAGACTCGGACTAAAGAACAAACAGGTCGCTGCCATTCTTGTTGTGCATCCCACAGCCAAATGAGGAAGCTCCTGCTTCCTCACCTGCATACCCAGTTAAGCACCATCTGTTTCCTGTTTTAATGTGATATCTCACATAGTTTTTCCAAAGCTTTCACATCAGTAAACACAATCCTAATAGACAGTTAATATGAATTAAGAAGCGTGTTTTCACTAAAGCTGTGTTCTACCTTTCTCTCTTATTTTCTAAAATGTGTAACACTACACTGGCAGCTCCAAACCCACTTCCATAGCATGAAATTCCCAAGATTCATGCAGGTCATTTTGACTGTATTGATGAGATGCTATATTCAGATGCTGGGTGATGGGTAGCATCGAGGCATATGTGCCTAATAAGGAATTTAGAATTTTAATTTTGTATGGAAGGAACTATCTGTTATCTCATCTTGACAGCTTTTCTAATAGTTTAATTCTTCTTGGCACTCCCATCCCAGTCTCTTACCATATGGAATTATTAAAATTTTGAGTATCTGAGCAACCAGGTCAATAGTACATTTACTTTCCGCACACTTTACTAGTTGTTACTGTTTTCATTCTTGACCTGACTGGCTGAAGCCAAATCAATCAGGTAATACATACTTTGCTTTCCTATAGTTACAGATAACAAATCTGTTTTCTATTGAAAAACTGTGTTGGGTCCCATGAAATAAATCAACAAAATGTTGTGCAAAAGACTCTCAGCTTTACTTGGATTCCAGACATTTTCTTGCCTTTCATTCTCCCAAGGATGTGTGCTATTGACATTTTTTTTATTGATTTTCCTTAGCCAAAAAGTCCACCAGTTAAATCATGAATGTCAAACATGTTGTTATTATGGAGGAAGTGTAGTTTTCAAACTTTAGCACTAAAAGCACCCAAAATGTTTGTTAAAACACAGAATGTTGGGTCCTATTCCCAGAGTTTCTGATTCAGTAGTTCTATTATGCAGTCCAATAATTTGTATTTGTAACAAGTTTCCAGGGAATACTGATGCTACTGGTTCCAGGACCACACATTGAGAACCGCTAGTGATTATGTAGAGCTCGGAGGATGGAGCTGGATTTACGTGTGTTTTAGTCCTGGCTCTGCCCCTTAACAGCTGTGTGACCTTGGGAAAGTTATTAACCTCTCAAAACCTCAGTTTGCTCAGCTGTAAAATGAAGGTAATACCCAACTCATGGGGTTGTGGTGAGATTAAATAAGATGATGCAATCAAAATGCTAAGCCCAGTGCCTAACAAAAATAGCTATTCAATAAATGCCAGCATCTTGCTCTTGATCTGTTTAGGGAACAGAATGCAATGTAGGCCATTTCTGTATTTCTATATTACATTCTACTACGATCTAAGGGAGGGAGAGAAAGCACAGACAAGTAATGCAAGAATATATAAAAATAGACTCTCCAGGAGTTAAAACAAGTTATTCCTTTGAGAACATGTGGCTCAAAAATTAGTTGTTTTGTATCCTTGCCACTGGAATCCCATCCCAGGATTTTTTTTTCCATACCCAATATTAGATTTTATGTTGATTTTACTTACCTGCTTAATTTTGAGAATCTCTAGGCATGAATTAATGTGTGTTTATTAAATCCAAACCATCTTCAGATTCACTCAGTAAATTACATTAGTTGCAAGTTTAAAATATAAAAATGAGTGTTCATATATATACACTATTGTAATAGTATTCATATTAATTTGTACCAGTAATTTTTTCTCAATAACATCAAAACTCTTCATTACCATGAATAATCAAAACTTCTGTGTCATTCTAAAATAAACTTGTGGGACTAGAAGAAATCTTTATTTTTTGATTGACAGGAGAAATCTTAGTGACTGATTTTCTAATATAAACTCTGAATAAGTCACATGCCTGATAAAAACACAGATGCTTTTATCGAAGTGCCTGTAACTAAAACATGTCTTGGTTTCCATTACCAAATCCATTTTAATGAGAACAAGCATTTTCATCACCATTTTGCAGGTGAGGCCACTGAGGTATAATGCAAATGTTGTCTCAGATGATACAAATAATTAGAGCAAAAGATAGAAGTGAAACCAAAAGTTCTTAAATTCAAGCAAATTTTCCACTAGAATTATTATTTCTTATGTATCAAACTATTCATTCAGTCACTTATCCACCATTTTCACCAAGTGCCCCTTTATGTGCCAGCACAGGCATCAGATGTAATGCTAGTATCCCATTCATATGACATCAAGAATTATTTCTTCAAGCAAGTCATTTTTATTTTTCATTAGTTATTTGTGTAATGGTTGATTTTATATAATGCTAGCATCCCATTCGTGTGACATCAGGAATTATTTCTTCAAGCAAGTCATTTTCATTTTTCATTAGTTATTTGTGTAATGGTTGATTTTAGGTGTCAACTTGGCTGGATTAAGGGATACTCCGATAGCTGGTAAATCATTATTTCTGGGTATGTCTGTGAGATATTATTTCCAGAAGAGACTGACATTTGAATCAGTGAACAGAGTAGGGAAAATCCATCCTCACCAAGTGTGGGCAGGTACCATCCATTTCCCTGAGGGCCCAGATAGAACCCCCCAAAAGCAGAGGAAAGGCAATTTTGTTTTCAAATTTGTGCTCTCTCTCTGTCTGTCTCCCCCCCCCGCCCCTCTCTTCTCTCTCTCTCCCTGTCCCTCTTTCTCTCTCTTGGAACTGGGATGTTCTTCTTCTCCTGCCCTTGAATATCTCAATTCCAGGTTCTCCAGCCTTTGTACTCTGGGGATTGCACTAGTGACCCTCTGAGTTCTCAGGCCTTCTGCCTGGGAATTATACCATTGGCTGCCCTGGTTCTGAGGCCTTTAGACCTGGACTGAATCGTGCTGCCAGCATGCCAGGGTTTCTGGCTTGCAGATGGCCTGCTGGAACTTCTCATCCTCCTGAGTTACATGAGCCATTTCCCCTAATAAATTCCCTTTCATATATCTATATCTACTGTCTATTAATTTATCTAGCTGACTGTCTCATTGGTACTGTTTTTCTGGAGAATCCTAACACACACAACATGTATCTATCACATATAACCTTTGCTACCAAGTTAAATTTTGCAAGCACAACTGAAACTAGAATCACCTCCAAAAATAAAATCTACTGAAAACCCTACTTTGAAATCTATTGTATGACCCTTCCTGAATAAAAACTGAATATTTATTTCAGCAAAGCCTATACCCTAAAGTAAGAATATTTGCAAAAAATATGTGACAAATGCACAAGTGTCAGTAACCGACTCGATCAACTGGAAGAAAGAGTATCAGCGATTGAGGATCAAATGAATGAAATGAAGCAAGAAGAGAAGTCTAAAGAAAAAAAGAGGAAAAAGAAATGAACAAAGTCTTCAAGAAGTATGGGATTATGTGAAAAAACCAAATCTACGTCTGATTGGGGTTCCTGAAAGTGAGGGAGAAAATGGAACCAAGTTGGAAAACACTCTTCAGGATATCATCCAGGAGAACTTCCCCAACCTAGTAAGGCAGGCCAACATTCAAATTCAGGAAATACAGGGAAGACCACAAAGATACTCCTCGAGAAGAGCAACTCCAAGACACATAATTGTCAGATTCACCAAAGTTGAAATGAAGGAAAAAATGTTAAGGGCAGCCAGAGAGAAAGGTCGGTTTACCCACAAAAGGAAGCCCATCAGACTAACAGCAGATCCCTCGGCAGAAACTCTACAAGCCGGAAGAGAGTGGGGGCCAATATTCAACATTCTTAAAGAAAAGAATTTTCAACCCAGAATTTCATATCCAGCCAAACTGAGTTTCATAAGTGAAGGAGAAATAAAATCCTTTACAGACAAGCAAATGCTTACAGATTTTGTCACCACTAGGCCTGCCCTACAAGAGACCCTGAAGGAAGCACTAAACATGGAAAGGAACAACCGGTACCAGCCATTGCAAAAACATGCCAAAATGTAAAGAACATCGATGCTAGGAAGAAGCTGCATCAACTAACGAGCAAAATAACCAGCTAATATCACAATGACAGGATCAAGTTCACACATAATAATATTAACCTTAAATGTAAATGGACTAAATGGTTCAATTAAAAGACACAGACTGGCAAATTGGATAAAGAGTCAAGACTCATCAGTTTGCTGTATTCAGGAGAACCATCTCGCATACAGAGACACACATAGGCTCAAAATAAAGGGATGGAAGAA
The DNA here is from genome assembly GCF_049350105.2 of Macaca mulatta. Classification (NCBI taxonomy): domain Eukaryota; kingdom Metazoa; phylum Chordata; class Mammalia; order Primates; family Cercopithecidae; genus Macaca; species Macaca mulatta. The sequence goes on from NC_133413.1 coordinate 115,447,964, forward strand.
GATCTACCAAGCAAATGGAGAACAAAAAAAAAAGCAGGGGTTGCAATCCTAGTCTCTGATAAAACAGACTTTAAACCATCAAAGGTCAAAAGAGACAAAGAAGGCCACTACATAACGGTAAAGGGATCAATTCAACAGGAAGAGCTAACTATCCTAAATATATATGCACCCAATACAGGAGCACCCAGATTCATAAAGCAAGTCCTTAGAGACTTACAAAGAGACTTAGACTCCAATACAATAATAATGGGAGACTTCAACACCCCACTGTCAACATTAGATCAACGAGACAGAAAGTTAACAAGGATATCCAGGAATTGAACTCAACTCTGCACCAAGCGGACCTAATAGACATCTACAGAACTCCCCACCCCAAATCAACAGAATATACATTCTTCTCACCACATCACACTTATTCCAAAATTGACCACATAATTGGAAGTAAAGCACTCCTCAGGAAATGTACAAGAACAGAAATTATAACAAACTGTCTCTCAGACCACAGTGCAATCAAACTAGAACTCAGGACTAAGAAACTCAGTCAAAACTGCTCAACTACATGGAAACTGAACAACCTGCTCCTGAATGACTACTGGGTACATAACAAAATGAAGGCAGAAATAAAGATGTTCTTTGAAACCAATGAGAACAAAGATACAACATACCAGAATCTCTGGGACACATTTAAAGCAGTGTGTAGAGGGAAATTTATAGCACTAAATGCCTACAAGAGAAAGCAGGAAAGATCTAAAATTGACACTCTAACATCACAATTAAAAGAACTAGAGAAGCAAGAGCAAACACATTCAAAAGCTAGCAGAAGGCAAGAAATAACTAAGATCAGAGCAGAACTGAAGGAGATAGAGACACAAAAAACCCTCCAAAAAATCAATGAATCCAGGAGCTGGTTTTTTGAAAGATCAACAAAATTGATAGACCGCTAGCAAGACTAATAAAGAAGAAAAGAGAGAAGAATCAAATAGATGCAATAAAAAAATGATACAGGGGATATCACCATCGACCCCACAGAAATACAAACTACCATCAGAGAATACTATAAACACCTCTACGCAAATAAACTAGAAAATCTAGAAGAAATGGAAGATATGGATAATTTCCTGGACACTTACACTCTCCCAAGACTAAACCAGGAAGAAGTTGAATCCCTGAATAGACCAATAGCAGGCTCTGAAATTGAGGCCATAATTAATAGCCTACAAACCAAAAAAAGTCCAGGCAGATTCACAGCCGAATTCTACCAGAGTACAAAGAGGAACTGGTACCATTCCTTCTGAAATGATTCCAATGAATAGAAAAAGAGGGAATCCTCCCTAACTCATTTTATGAGGCCAACATCATCCTGATACCAAAGCCTGGCAGAGACACAACAAAAAAAGAGAATTTTAGACCAATATCCCTGATGAACATTGATGCAAAAATCCTCAATAAAATACTGGCAAACTGAATCCAGCAGCACATCAAAAACTTATCCACCATGATCAAGTGGGCTTCATCCCTGGGATGCAAGGCTGGTTCAACATATGCAAATCAATAAACGTAATCCAGCATATAAACAGAACCAAAGACAAAAACCACATGATTATCTCAATAGATGCAGAAAAGGCCTTTGACAAAATTCAACAGCCCTTCATGCTAAAAACTCTCAATAAATTCAGTATTGATGGAATGTATCTCAAAATAATAAGAGCTATTTATGACAAACCCACAGCCAATATCATACTGAATGGGCAAAAACTGGAAGCATTCCCTTTGAAAACTGGCACATGACAGGGATGCCCTCTCTCACCACTCCTATTCAACATAGTGTTGGAAGTTCTGGCTAGGGCCATCAGGCAAGAGAAAGAAATCAAGGGTATTCAGTTAGGAAAAGAAGAAGTCAAATTGTCCCTGTTTGCAGATGACATGATTGTATATTTAGAAAACCCCATCATCTCAGCCTAAAATCTCCTTAAGCTGATAAGCAACTTCAGCAAAGTCTCAGGATATGAAATCAACGTGCAAAAATCACAAGCATTCCTATACACCAGTAACAGACAAACAGAGAGCCAAATCAGGAATGAACTTCCATTCACAATTGCTTCAAAGAGAATAAAATACCTAGGAATTCAACTTACAAGGGATATAAAGGACCTCTTCAAGGAGAACTACAAACCACTGCTCAGTGAAATAAAAGAGGACTCAAACAAATTGAATAACATATCATGCTCATGGATAGGAAGAATCAATATCGTGAAAATGGCCATACTGCGAAAGGTAATTTATAGATTCAATGCCATCCCCATCAAGCTACCAATGATTTTCTTCACAGAATTGGAAAAAACTGCTTTAAAGTTCATATGGAACTAAAAAAGAGCCCGCATCGCCAAGACAATCCTAAGTCAAAAGAACAAAGCTGGAGGCATCACGCTACCTGACTTCAAACTATACTACAAGGCTACAGTAACCAAAACAGCATGGTACTGGTACCAAAACAGCGATATAGACCAATGGAACTGAACAGAGTCCTCAGAAATAATACCACACATCTACAGTCATCTGATCTTTGACAAACCTGAGAAAAACAAGAAATGGGGAAAGGATTCCCTATTTAATAACTGGTGCTGGGAAAATTGGCTAGCCATAAGTAGAAAGCTGAAAGTGGATCCTTTCCTTACTCCTTATACAAAAATTAATTCAAGATGGATTAGAGACTTAAGTGTTAGACCTAGAACCATAAAAACCCTAGAAGAAAACCTAGGTAATACCATTCAGGACATAAGCATGGGCAAGGACTTCATGTCTAAAACACCAAAAGCAATGGCAACAAAAGCCATAATTGACAAATGGGATCTAATTAAACTAAAGAGCTTCTGCACAGCAAAAGAAACTACCATCAGAGTGAACAGGCAACCTACAGAATGGGAGAAAATTTTTTGCAGTCTGCCCATCTGACAAAGGGCTAATATCCAGAACCTACAAAGAACTCAAACAAATTTAAAAGAAAAAAAAACCCCATCAAAAAGTGGGCAAAGGATATGAACAGACATTTCTTAAAAGAAGACATGCATATAGCCAACAGACACATGAAAAAATGCTCGTCATCACTGGCCATCAGAGAAATGCAAATCAAAACTACAATGAGATACCATCTCACACCAGTTAGAATGACAATCATCAGGAAACAACAGGTGCTGGAAAGGATGTGGAGAAATAGGAACACTTTTACACTGTTGGTGGGATTGTAAACTAGTTCAACCATTGTGGAAAACAGTATGGCGATTCCTCAAGGATTTAGAACTAGAAATACCATATGACCCAGCCATCCCATTACTAGGTATATACCCAAAGGATTATAAATCATGCTGCTGTAAAGACACATGCACACGTATGTTTATTGCAGCACTATTCACAACAGCAAAGACTTGGAATCAACCCAAATGTCCATCAGTGACAGACTGGATTAAGAAAATGTGGCACATATACACCATGGAATACTATGCAGCCATAAAAAAGGATGAGTTAATGTCCTTTGTAGGGACATGGATGCAGCTGGAAACCATCATTCTCAGCAAACTATCACAAGAACAGAAAACCAAACACCGCATGTTCTCACTCATAGGTGGGAATTAAACAATGGACTCTTGGACTTGGACTCTGGAAGGGGAACATCACACACCGGGGCCTATTTTGGGGAGGGGAGGGGGGGAGGGATGTCATTGGGAGTTATACCTGATGTAAATGACGAGTTGATGGGTGCTGAGGAGTTGATGGGTGCAGCACACAAACATGGCACAGGTATACATATGTAACAAACCTGCATGTTGTGCACATGTACCCTAGAACTTAAAGTATAAAAAAAAAAAAAAAAAAAAAAAAAAAAAAAAAAAAAAAAAAAAAGACTTAAAGTGGGTCTTCCAGGCCAGAGGTGGTGACTCATGCCTGTAATCTCAGCAGTTTAGGAGGCTGAGATGGGCAAATCACATGAGTCCAGGAGTTCAAGACCAGCCTGGGCAACATGGTGAAACCCCTTCTCTACAAAGGGCACAGTGGCCTGAGCCTGGGATCCCAGCTACTTGGGAGGCTGAGGTGGGAGGATCGCTTAAGCCTGGAGGCGGAGGTTGCAGTGAGCCCAGCTCATGCCATTGCATTCCAGCCTAGGCAACAGAGTGAGACCCTGTCTCAAAACAAAAACAAACACAAACAAACAAATGAGTGAGTCTTCCGATGTTTATATGCAGTCATTTCTTGAATTTTAAAATGTTGGCACTGGGCTTGTTAATTGCTGAGATTCCTTACGTTTCTAATATTTCATTCTAGGATTCTAAAGTACTTAGGAAATAAACATTTATTGTGTTGGTTTGCCACATATTTTGACCTCAGTAAATATTCATATTTATTATAAGCTTTGTATTTCATAATTTTTCTTTTTAGAAAATTATTTTCAAAGGAATTGATACTACAATCTCCATAGCACTAAATTTCTAATATGGAACTGATATTTTGAGAATGTCATATAAACTGTCACATGGTATGATACGTTTCACGTCTGGCTTCTTTCACTTAGCAAAATAATTTTGATATTCATTTATGTTGTTGCAGTATTAGTAATTCTTTGCTTTTTATTGCTGAGTAGTATTCTATTGTATGGATGTACCATAATATTCACCATATTTTATCCAAATATGGAATATTTTATATGTGCCATAATATTCATCATATTTTATCTAAATATGATGGACATATGGGTTGTTTCCAGTTTGGGACTATTGTGAAAACACTTCCATGAATATTTGCATAGACATCTTTGTGTGGACATATGTTTTCTTGTGTTAGTAGTAAACATCTAGTAGAATTATTGGGTCATATGGTAAGTAAATGTTTAACTTTAAAAGGGATTTTTCTGAAGTAGCTGTATCATTTGTATTCCCACCAGCAATAGATGAACGATGAGAATAAGGAACACTATTTGATGTTATCACATTGTGTTTCTATTCATATAATCGTATATATTTATCTGGCATTTAATTATATTACATATCAATAGATAGCATTCATCATATTATCAAACCATAGGAATATATTCTATATTACTTATTTTATGCAAAATGTTGTGATTTATTTTTAGTTGTCCTTTACTTTGCCTACCTGTAGAGGTATTTTTTTTCTAATTATTACTCTTCCCTAACAGAGTAGATATTTGTAGTAACAAAATATCTTGCTACCACAATGAGCTAAAGGTAAAGCATGATTGAAAAAAATGTTTTCTCTGTCAAGGATGGCAGAAAAAGAGTGGACCAAGGAAGTTTATACCAAAGAACCAGGAACAAGAAGAATGGGAATGTCTCTTTCCCAAAGTCACAAAGTCTGTGGTGTGGAGAGCACAGTGTGCTGGCCAAGGTTGGGTCAGAGTCCTCTATGTGAATGAGTCATCAGAACTAGAGGACTGAAGTGGGCTGGGAGAAGTGGCTCATGCCTGTATTCCCAGCACTTTGGGAGGCCAAGGCAGGCAGATCATTTGAGGTCAGGATTTCAAGACCAGCCTGGCCAACATGGTGAAACCCTATCTCTACCAAAAATACAAAAATTAGCCAGGTGTGGTGGTGGTATGGCCTGTAGTCCCAGCTACTCAGGAAGCTGAGGCATGAGAATTGCTTAAACCCAGGAGGCAGAGGTTGCAGTGAGCTGAGATTGTGCCACTGCACTCCAGCTTTGGTAACAGAGTGAGATCCTGTCTCCAAAAAAAAAAAAAAAAGAAGAAGAAGAAGAAGAAGAAAAAAAGGCCTTAATTGAAAATTAGAAACCAACTTTTAAAGTGAAGCAGGAGTTAAAGAGCCAAAGGGCAATGATGACAAGGAGTATTGGGAGTGGGTGCATAGAATGGCAAAGGCTGGGCAAGTTCTGGAAATAAAAGAGGCTGACACCCTCAGTTCAGTTTCTATGCATTATTTGCATGCATGTGATCATAAGTCTAGGTGATTCAAAGAGGGCAGGCGGACACTTGAAGACAATGGTATTTCCAACATTTGAAGACTTAAGAGCATATATGCCACTCAAAGGTATATTATATGTATTAATTTAGCTCATAGTTGAGTCTAGCCAACCACCTAAATCCCTACATTTACATAAATCAGGCATTCCTTTTTTTTTTTTTTTTTTTTTTTTTGAGACGGAGTCTTGCTCTGTCACCCAGGCTGGAGTGCAGTGGCCGGATCTCAGCTCACTGCAAGCTCCGCCTCCCGGGTTTACGCCATTCTCCTGCCTCAGCCTCCCGAGTAGCTGGGACTACAGGCGCCCGCCACCTCGCCCGGCTATTTTTTTGTATTTTTTAGTAGAGACGGGGTTTCACCGTGTTAGCCGGGATCGTCTCTCGATCTCCTGACCTCGTGATCCGCCCATCTCGGCCTCCCAAAGTGCTGGGATTACAGGCTTGAGCCACCGCGCCCGGCCAAGGCATTCCTTATTCATCACTGTCAACCTATAAATCTCATAGAGATAAGGCCTGATGCTTTATGAAAAAAATGGTTCCTGTAAGAAATTTGGGTCTCAGTGGTTTTTAAGAATTTGGCAATTCAAGGTTTCAGGAGATATTCCTTACTCTTGTTGAGAATCTCCTTTCATCAGCAATTCCTCTACTTTGTCACATATTAATTACAAAATCCAACTTCTAGATGGCTACTGTAGAAACAAGGCTCATATGCCCTAGGAATAGAAAGCAGCAAGGATGGAAGAGGAGATGAGAGGTATGTTGATGACTGTGTACTGAGAAATCACCCCTTTGATTTCTGTGAAGTGACCACTTACCCGCCCCCCCGCCCCACCTGTGACTCAGATTTTTACTGTGCTCAAGGTTAGAGATAGAAGAAAGCAAAGAGCTTTGTGACTAAACGTCACTGGGCTGGTTGGATCCATCCACCTGGCCCTAATCATCCAGTTCATGCACCTGTGGTTCCCTCATTTATTCCTTATGCTTGATTTAGTTTCTGTATAAGAACGTGATTTCTCGAAATTGGGGTTCTTTACTGACACTTTTTCCAGATGATAACAGGGAGAATAGTATACCCTCCGTGGCTGGATCCCACATATTTTCCAAGTGTTGAATCTTCATGGGTTGCCATTTTGCCTTTCTAGGCCCAGTCGACTCTCCTAAGGCCATGTTTCTCTGAAATTCTAATCCACAAGAGTCTCTGATTACTCCTTTCTGTTCTTTGGGTTTCTCAAATAGTCTTCTCCATCCAGCTGCGGCAGATGGGCTTTGATTACCTTCTATTGGTAGATGTAGTAGGTCTGCTTATTTTTCTGGTCTCAGCCATCCCTTTCTTGTTTCAATGCCAATTAAGCCATGATACTAAGGAAAGGAAGAATGGGTATGACAGTATCTGCGTATGAAGGTGCATATGTGTTTAGGGAGGGAGAGTGGAGTCTTGAGATAAGTGGGGGAGAGGAAAGGCATAGTAGAAGATATGATTTGAGAGACAGAGAGAAAAAGACTGGGAGCAGGAAAGAGAGAAGAGCCTTTGATAATAGCATACAGCAGATCCTCAATAAATGATAAAGCAAAACAATAAAAAGCAATAGAAAGAAGCAAAACAGACCTTAGGAAAAATATTGGACAAAGAAAAATTGGAGCCTCTCAATAGAGAAAATAGAGTAAGTGATGTGAATGACAGACACCAGACTGTAGAGGAGGGCTCTGGAAGGCTATATTTACTAAATTAATACTTGAAATTAATTTAATTATGTTTCTGTCACCAATTTACATAATTCTGTTTCAAACGATATTTCTGTTATTTACTAGAACATAAGCTGAATTCTGTTAGAGTTGTCAACTCTGTGCACTTGTAAATACCCCTTAGCTGAAGTCAAAGGAAAGAGATAATTTCTTTCTGATGTATAATTTATCTGCTTTTTAATATTTCTGTGAGACAGCCTGATTTTGGGAGCAGGAGACCAAAATATATAAAATAAAACTGTTGTTTTCAAAATGAATATTAATGACACTTTCTACTTAGTTTGAAAGCTGGAAAATTTTTCACTCCACTTTTTCTTTGGGGTGATATCTTACTAAAAGAAAGAGAGAAACTACAGGGTAACAAGAGTTGTTCTACCATGTGCCTGGTCTTAGAAACAGTTCCCATAAGTTCAACCTACCAGAACAAAGCAGCCTTTCTAGAGGCCCAGTTCTTACTTCAGAACATGCAAAGGCAAGGCCTGAAGGAACAAAGGTGACTGGTGTCATAAGACATTTACTAATTCCTTTCAATGCCTGACATACCTTCCAGGTAGAAAACAAATTAATTCAAGTTTGAATTTCTCCCCACTGAAAGCCCCACCTGGTGTGTATAAGTCACATTGCATCCTGCTGACTAACACATCATCTCCAATAATAAAGATCCTGGAGTAAGACTTTAGCTGCCAATTTTCTTCAAAGGTGCAAGGTAGGCAAGAACAGAGCCCTTCCTCAGCTGAGCTATACTGGTCCCACCAAGGTGATTTTGTCAATCAGCTGCTACCTGCTAGCATTGCATGTGCCACAGGAGGGATTTCAATCTGCCATTTCTAGTCACGCCCCCCTGACTGTGGTAATACTTAAAGAGGAGGAAAACTGTAGCTCACTGGGAGTTTTGTTTCTAGCCCTAATGAAGCTGGAGCAAGTTGGCAACAATGGGCTACAAATGAAGACCTTTCCCTATAAATGATCATAATGTCCTCATTTAGTTAGCATCTTTCAGTCAAAGATCTTCATGTTATGCACAGTTCTCGTCGCATTACTCTGAGGAAGGCGATGTGAAAGAGTCAAGTGTATGAAAATCTGACAGTGATTCAAGAGTTGAGGTTCCTAATTGAGCCCATAGAGGGATTTACATTTCCAAGGTTTTATCCTGGTCCTGAAGGAAAAATGTGAAAAACATGGGTTAGAAACTGGAGGAGGGTGGCAGAGGAGTTTTGCTTGGAAGCAATAAGGAATTAGGATGGAAAAAAAAGAATGGGTGTATTCTATGGAGGATGTTAATGCGTGCTTTCTACTTCTCCCCTTCTCCTTTCCACCAACTGAAATGTAGATGTAATGGCAGGGACTGCAGCAGTCGTCTTAAAACACAAGGAGACAAACGTATCAGCCGTCAACTGATTATGCTCAGCTTATTGCATGAAAGAGGAATTAATCTTGTTTAAGTTGGGCTATTTGGGGTTTCCTTTGTAACAGAAACTTAATTATCCTAAGTAATACAACATTTCTTCCTGGCGGACAATCATTTTTTGAGGTCCCAATTCTGGTTCTCTGAAACATGTATTTTTCTCCCACTTTTTTTTTTTTTTTTGAGACAGAGTTTCACTCTTGTTGCCCAGGCTGGAGTGCAATGGTGTGATGTTGGCTGACCATAACCTGTGCCTCCCAGGTTCAGTTGATTCTCCTGCCTCAGCCTTCCGAGTAGCTGGGATTACAGACATGCGCCACCACACCCAGCTAATTTTTTGTATTTTTAGTAGACACAAAGTTTCTCCATGTTGGTCAGATGTCATTCCAGTTGCCCTGCCTATTTTGGCTCATCCCGTCTTTATGGTCACACTCTTCTTAAATGTCAGCTTCTCAGCAAGGCCTTCCCTGACTTCAGGAAGAATGTGGTAAATGTACCACATCATCACTAGAGTAGGGGTGAGATTGTAATTCTAGCCTTGCATAGGTATCACTACCCCTGCATTCACTGTGTGCAAGCATCTGGCCCCTGGTAGGCACTAGATAAACATGAATTCTTATTAACTAAATGATTTCTCCAAGTCACCATGAACTTATTTTTCCTTAAATTTTCATTTATTCCAATTTTGTCTACCACAAAATTTAGCACTTAATTTCCATGTTGTAAGACTTTTCAAAAGTTTTGGTTGTTTGTTTATATACCCCAGAGTTTTCAGTAACAGGCAACCAGTAGTCATGGGCCATCTTGCCTCCAAAGACCACAATTAAGGATTATTCTCCATAAATCTCTATTTCACAGTTACCATAAAATGGAAAACAATTTCATTTTAAAAGCCCGCTTTATAGGTAGCATTGGTTGTCTTTCTCACACTGCATTCACTCACTGAACAAATTGTGAGTTTATTTATTGAGCACTATTATATACTAGGCACTGTTTTAGGTGCTTAGGATTCTTTTGAGAACAAAATTAAACTTTGCTCTCGTGGAACTTTCCCCCCTAGACAGAAGATGCTTTTTAAATTCAACTTCTTTTATTAAAAACAGACACTTTTCAAATGAACAATTTTAAACACCAGGGAATAGGATTCAAAATATTTGCACACTATCAATTTCATAAATTCTACTTTTGGTATATAAGCAGTGGGAAAGCATGATGTAAAATGTAAAGCTTTGTCTAGCCCTAAGGGCTCATCTTGTAAACTATTAAATGTATGAGTTGACAAGGAACATCAATTAAAAATAGATGACAGACTGGCAAATACAGTAAGAGTACTTCTCACTTTGGACCCCATCACCTGAAAAAGGTATATTTCATTTGGTTAATTACAGAAATTCCATGAATATGGATTTCGAATGAAGACATTTGCATAACTTCTAGTTTTTCCTAACATCTACTCTCCTTTAAGAATATGATTTAAGTTCCCCTCTAATATGCCATACAAGGCCAAACATTATTTACTTTATTATTATTATAATGTAACTATAAATTACATTTAAAAATAATTTCAAGAAAATTGCATAAATTAAGCTATTTTAGCATAATTTAGCTACTGCTGACACATTAATGGGTTAATCTGAAATTTTGAAGCAGTAGTAAAATAATTTATCAGCAAAAAAAATCTGTATCTTTAAAGAAATTGTAAGAAGCAATTTTAAGCTTCCTCTGGTGTTTTACAAATAAATGCATCTAGAAAGATTAATAATGTAATGTTTTTAAATGACAAAGATGTAGACTTTTTTTCTAAGTGTGGTTGTTGATATGAGTAACTAAATATCAGTTTCCTCTAGAAACATTTTTCCATGGAACAAATCACTTTTTTTCCAGGAGAATACTTCTTGATGCTTAATGAAAGTGTTTCCCAATAGATATCCATCTTTGAGATCAGATTTTGTTTCTCTGCCTGATTTCCAAAAATGCAATCTGATTTCATGAGGATATAGGCCAATGGACCAATAAATGACTGTTGTAAGTATGTATCAAAAATGGTCACAACTTGTGATGCAAAATCTGCCTTGTACTTCTTTCTTTCCATCTGAGAGTTATAATTCCAACACCATGCCATGTACATGGATTGAGTGCAGAGATCAGCCCCAGGCAGGTTTAAATAAAACATTGACATTTTGAAAAATGATCCAAGTGTTTCCTTTTCTCACCTTCTATGTTTTTTTTCCTTTTTTTTTTTTTTTTTTTTTTGCTTTGCTATTTCAGGTAGTATCAAAGAGTGTGTGTGTGTGTGTGTGTGTGTGTGTGTGTGTTTTGTTTTTTACTGTGTCTCCAATCTCTAATCATTGAGTAGATTTCATATTCTCCAGAGTATAATAGTGCAGTGACAATTTGTAAACCATGAAAGATAAAGTTGTAGAATTGGGAGAAGTTGGTTTTTATTTCATCATACTGTCTTCTTTCCTTAGAAACTGAACCTGAAAAACTAACTGTGTGCTCATGGGCTGAAGTTCTCTCATATATATGTATACACACACACACACACACACACACACACACATATGCACATACACATATGTAATAGTCACCCCATATATAATGCATCAGCCATTATTGAAGGTAATTTCAAGACATACAATTGAAGACAATGATTTCCTTTTATTCCAACTTTCTAATTTTATTAGGATTTTGTTATGAATGTTTTGATAGTACATACATATTTTACAGCACACCTCGTTGTTCTTAAGAGATAAGCAAATTTACTGTGACACTGTATTAGCAGGGACTGTGTCCTTGTCAAGGAACTGGTAGATGGGGTAGCATATTCCAGGAGACTACAGCCACTGCCTCTGACCTGAAAACAGATATATTGGATTTAGTTTGTTGGACATAAGTTAATTATCAAGTTTCATTACATAAATTGTCTTCACAGAGAAAAGGCAGTAGGATGGCTCATTACTGCAGAATCCCTTGCTCGACTTCATTGAAGCCCTTGCTCTCTAATGCCAAGAGCCACAGCCTCTGATGGAGACTTTAATTCATGGTGATACTGCAATGCAGTTCATTTCAGGATCTCTATTGTTGTGTCCCTGAGGGTTCATTCTTCTCAGTAATGGGAATGGCTCTGCTCTATAGGAGGTTAAACATACAGAACCCTAGTGGCATGCATGATTTCTGACTTCAGAATAGTCCCTGGCACACAGATGATGTGAAGGAAGCTGGTTTTTTTTGTTTGTTTTTTGTTTTCTTTTCCCCTGGCCTCGCAAGCAATACCACCTAATGTAGACTTTTCTCAAAACTGCTTTATGAAATGAAGGCTAAAAATACACATATATGTGCATATATGCAACTGGGATAAAAAATATATACACAGAAGATTCCAGGCTTATTTCACACTGAAGAAATCAAATCAGTACAGCTAATCATCAAGTTCCTCTGTAAGTATTCCTTCAGGAGGGGATTTTCACATAAAAGTTTCATGCTTGTTTGTTTAAAGCCTTCGTATAAATTTGCAGGTGATGAGAGCAACCTTCACTCTGATAAAAGAACAGGCCAAGCTACTGATTGGAGAAAATTACATGAAGTTTTTTAATCAAAGTCTCTGTGGTCGACTGTCTGATTTTCTAGGCCAGATGTCAAATGTTTTTCACTGATGTCAATGTTGAAGTAATCACTAAACCAATTCCAAGAATGAGTAAGTGAGATGGCAATAACGTTTCATTTCAGTACTACATAAGGTCTCTTTCCCAGCCATGAACAAAGTCCCCTCTGATGCCATATAATTACACAAACGATTACTTTGAATTTGTATACAGTTTTATTTCTTCAGAGTATGTGACTTTCTTATGAATGTGGGAATATGGCATGTATCTGGATGCTTTCAGCAAAATGTGAAACAAACTGCAATTACCAATTTGTTTATATTTTCAAGATTCACATTTAATTTAAAATGCAATTAAACATGTATTGTTTAATCTATTTTATGCAGTTTTTCTTTTCTGTGACAATAGTAACCAGTTATTTCTCAGATCCTAGAGCTTGCTAGGAAAGCACATCTTCTGTTGTTTGATATGCTGGGGCAATGAGTTGTTAATCTGATATATGCATATTTAGGGGGTGGGGGGTTGTTATGTTCTATTTTGTGGATCAGTAAAGCAATTGCGGTGAGACCGAGAAATTAGACTAAAGTAAGATGCTGAAGTTTTGATTCAGAGTCTTAGTCAAGATATTTAATACTGTTTTCTATGTTCTACATTGGCACAAGTCTCCTTTCTCTGAAAACAGCAATATCACAGAATACATAGTTTTATTTAGGAGGCCAAATACTTCCCCAAACTTATTTGAAATCAATGGGATATTTTGAAGCTGTCTAAAAGAATGTGCCATATCCCCCACTGACAGCTACAACTCAGCCCAAAGAAATTCCTTTGGCATTGTCCTCTCTTGTGGTGACACCTGGTATCATTCCTAGAATTCTCCACCTTTTTCTCCTGTCCATCATATCATTAGCCTAAGAGAAATAAAATGCCTAGAGAAAACAGATACTTTAAAAGTCTCCTCTGAGTAAAGATTTCTTTGAAAAACAAAAGAATCAGGCAAAAATAGCTTAAAGTAAGTGAAACTGGTATTAGTAGCTATGGATGAAACCTAAGAAGTGCTCCTCCCTACCAAAATACATTAGGAATTTCCCAACAGCTCTAATTAGTAAAAGTGCATCACCCCGCCCCCAACCATGTGATCATAACATCCCCATCCTCACAATATGCCAATCCCGAATGTCCACCTATCAGCTTACAAGTTCATTTCTTCCAGACAAATATCAGGCTTTCTCCTGAGGTCATTTTGATGAGTGAAAAATTTCCCCCCTTTATTTTATATCTTCATTTTCTACTAGATTGTTGCTAAGCCTTTGGGTTTTTAGGTGTTAGTTCATTATTTATTGTTGCATACAGGTCATTCTAAATTGTAGTGACAAAATAGTAACAATTACTTTATTGTTACGTCTCAGAGTACTGGGGGTTCACTGTGTTTACCTGGACAGTTCTCGATTGGAACCTGGGGCTGGCATCATCTCAAAGGTTTTCCCAATCACAGTTTGGTGTGATTGGTGCCAGCTGTTGACTTGAGCCTCATCTAGAACTGTCATGGCCTCTCCATGTGACCTGGGCTTTCTCACATCAGACAGGAAGTAGAAGCTCTCAGTTCCTTACATCCTGGGGTTACACAGGCACAGAGTCACTTCTGTCATATCCTGTTGGCCAACCAGTTACAGAGCCTGAATTCAAGGAGAAGGGACATAGACTCCACTTCTTAATTGAAGGAGTATCAAAGAATTTTAGGCCATTTTTGAAAAAACACCTTATTATTTTTTACCTTCAGTACACAACACAGTATACATTGTTAAGCATTTGATATATGTATGACAATAAATTAAAGAAGTTAAAGCAAAATATGACAAGGGTCTAAATTTGGTCAGAATTAATGTAAATAGATAAAAGAGGACATATATGCAAGAGATTTCTAGAGAGAAAACAGAACTAATAAGAAGTGCTCTATACTATGTCTCAAGTGATTGGCTTACATGTCTTGGGTGATCAGGAAGCCATTATCTGATTTTTCAGAAAAACTCTGACATTAGAATCACTCAGAAGAAGATTTGGATCTCTGTACCACCGTCAATCTTGGGCATAATAGTTTATGTTTCTCGGCCTTAGTTAAATAGTATCTATAAGCGAGGATAATAATGGTTATCTTCCAGAGTTTTTGGAAAGATTAGAAATCATGCCTGGTAACTATTCAGCACACAGTAAGTTATACAAATATAGACAATCCAATGATTCAAAGAAAACAATTAAGAAACTTTTAGTATATATTAGTTTCTTTTGAATAATGTTTCTTATTGAAATGGCATGATTAAATCTTTTAATATTGTGTTATTTTAATGAATTAATTCAATCTTTAGTAGCCTTTGATGAGAAGCTTAATGTCTTGATTTAATTGTGGATATAGTCTACATTCTGTGCATTCCATCAAATATTGGACTTGTGAATTGCTAACATTATCTAAACCTGGTCAGTTCAAAAAATTGTTAAATTTCCTTATGAATATTTGCTATCTTAAAAATTATTTGTCTGTTTTGATCCCTTTCATGATTTTGGGTATCAATAATTATGCCTACCAAGAATATATTTTGTTTACAAGATATTTATTGACAACATGTCTATAAGATCAATGCTCAAGAAAGACGATTACAAATCCTAAATTTTAGTAATTTTTTAATTTGAGAGAAGTCATCTTATAAAGTTTTAAAATAAAGAAATTTTATTTTTACTCTATGAGAAGAATTTTGTATCGTCTTTCCTTCTTCACATCTCCTAGATATACGCTGATGCAGAGAAAAGTAGGTATAGTCAGTGGAACTTATTCAATAATTTCAGCAACACAGAAAGAACTTGTTTCATATGCACAAATCCTATCCTGATTTTTTAATATCCAAAATAGACAATTTGGTTGAACATTAATATATGCAAACTTAATCTATTGTCACTTCAGGTTTTTTTTAAAAAAATTACAATAGTCATTTTGGGAAGAAAGGGGCATGTATTCCATGACCTTTTTATAGAGCACTTGACTGCCTTTAAGAGTATATAGAACCATTATCCTTGCCATATTGCAGGTTACTTTTTCAACTTAAAAATAAAATCCATAGACCATGTTGAATAATCTCTCTTGCAAGACCATCATCCTACCTCATTGAAACACTGTGATAAGATATTCAATGGGTATGAATACTCTTTACTTATCACTGAGTTTTTTAAAAGGCTCATATAACTAGATTCACATTTTATGCTGAACTGGGCTCCATTTTTAATTCCTATGGCCATTGATGGATGAAACACACAAAAAAGGATAAATCTGTAGCCAGTGAGTCTCATGTTTATAACTTCTGAAAAAGCAGATTCAGAACACTCAAAAAGTTAGAATGAAATATGGAGATTTCCTCAATTACATGTGAATCTGATGATCTGTGTTATTTAATTACTTTAATAAAATGTTTTTCTTAACCATGGTCTCAAGAGAAGAAAATTATAACTGCAAGACACAATTTCTACTTGACTTTTTAGGTGATAAAGATGAATAATGGTTGGTCATTTATTATTTATAAAAAGGCAACATGAGTCTATACAAATAATTCAGGTCTTGTAATAAAAATTCCTAAGTTAAATTCCTCCTATCTCTTTAGGACAGGTTTGGGGTATCAGTTTCATTTTTGCTGCTTGTTTGCTTGCTTGCTTTTGAAAGATGGAGATACTATAATAGATCAAAAATATTTCATGAGCATTTACTAAGGTAACAAATGAGAAAGATTCTGACATAGTTCTGGCCCATGGTAGATGGTAAACAAAAGTTCATTTTTTGATTACTTTATATTAGATGGTATGTATGGGTCCTATTCTCTGGCAGAAATCTGATTTTTTTTTTTGTTTTAAATTTCGGCAAGGTGGAAACACAGCACATCCCCATCTCCTTGAATAAGGGGAGGCCTTGTGACTTCTTTTGGCAATGAAATGTGGGTAGATGTGACGGTTGGTGGAAATACCATATATCACTTCTGGATAGAAGCATTAAATTGCTAATATTCCACTCTCTAGCTTATGCTTCACTCTGTGAATATGGTAGTGAAATGTGTGTTGATAAGAGGTGTTGGAAATTGAAAGCCACCTAAAATGCTGAACCAACCCATGTGCATGTCTGCTCTTGAGTATTACCTGGACTAGAAATAGTCTTTGGGTAAGCTAAAAATAAGTCTTTAATATATAAACCACTTATGGCCAGGTACGGTGGCTCATGCCTGTAATCCTAGCACTTTGGGAGGCCGAGGCGGGCGGATCATAAGGTCAGGAGATCGAGACCATTCTGGCTAACACAGTGAAACCCCGTCTGTACTAAAAATACAAACAATTAGCCGGGCGTGGTGACTGGTGCCTGTAGTCCCAGCTACTCGGGAGGCTGAGGCAGGAGAATGGCGTGAACCCGGAAGGCGGAGCTTGCAGTGAACCGAGATCGCTCCACGGTACTCCAGCCTGGGCGACAGAGCAAGACTCCGTCTCAAAACAAACAAACAAACAAAAACAACAACAAAAAACCACTTATATTTTGAAGATTGTTACTTCAAGATAATCTAGTCAATCTTGAATTATCTTACCTAATTCAATGTTTTGACTTATATCTCACTTATAGTAAATAAATACCTAGTAAATATGCTCACCATTTAGAATTTAAAAATAGAAGATTTTACAATGTAGAAAATAAACACTGAAAAGCCCAAGTCATTAATCTGAGAAAATTTGCATTAAATAGATTTTTTTCACTGCTATATTTTGTTTAAAAATGACTTAGTGGAGTTCTAAATATAATTATTCTGAAATCTGTTTTTTATATTTTGCATTTTTAACCATACATCAGGACACATAAGTAGTTATTGAATAATGATTATAGCTCCCTCATATGAGAAAGGAGATTTTTCCTTTAAGTTTGAAACTTTAGGAAATGCAAATCTTGAAATGAAATCTTGAATTATTTTCATTAAGTATGAAAATCATCTCTATTGGGTAATAAAGACTATAGAGTTATAGAATGTAAGGGCTGGAAAAAAACTACATGTAATTTGGCCCCTAAATTCCACTTTATAAATTAAGAATCTGAGATCCTAGGACATGAATTAATTGACTTGGCCAAAATTGGTTATATAGGGACACTCCGCTGCCAAAAATCCACCTCCATCAGGACTCTATTCTTAGCATATAAGGTCAAAGTTTCTTAGATTGCATTTAACCTCAGACCACTATTATCACAAGCTAATGTCACAACTGTGCTAAACAGCCCACCATTGCCTGAACAAAATGGACTCTCTCCTTTCTTTATGTCTTTGCAAATGCATATCTTTATCTTCTGCCTAGAACACGGTTCCCATTTTATCACCCTGACAAACCCCTACTCAACTTGCAAGACCCAGCTCATTACCACCAAATGCTGTATTTGGATGATCCCATTGCGGTTATTCAGACCACAGTTTATATTTGCTCTCCTTTTTTTCTGTTTATAATTAGTTATGTTTTTATTTTCATTTTTTTTGGTTCTCCTCCCTATGAGAGAATTAATTCTTCATCCTTACCTCTTGCCCCACAACCTTCAGTGCCTTTCTGTGGGGTGGGTTTATTTTCTTGCTCTGTTGTTATCAACTTTGGCCACATGGCTTGCTTTGGTTAATGAAATTTGAGTGGAGGTTACATGTGCCACAAAGAAACATTAAAAGGCTTTTTTCACCCTCCTGTTATGTTACAAAAATGACATGTCTCAAATGGAGCCTTGGCCTTCAGTCTCAATCCTGGAATGAAAAAGTTATGCTGGGTAAAGCCATGGTCGATTCATAGCCAATCAGTCAATATTTAATGTGAGAGATAAAGTAGGATCCTGAGATTTGGAGATATTTTATAACTACAGCATTGTCTAATGAAAGATAATACATAGGTCTGCGCATATTTCCCTCTGGTACTATTAAAGTAAACATCTTAAGGTCAGGCACTATGTCCCATTTATTTTTTGTATTTCAAACTTCTTGATCAATTTCTGATACATAAGAGGTACTCAATGTTTTATGAATAAATGGAGTTTTATTACATAATGCTGTAGCTGTAATGTCTGATGATTCATATCTTTTAATGGTTTAGAATCAGAATAAAGTTACAGCGATATAGAAAAACAACAGATTTGCAGTGGTCTCTTATTGTTCATGAAGGATACATTCCAAAACCCCCAGTGGATGCCTGAAACATAGATAGTACTGAACCCTATATGTACTGTGTTTTTTCCTGTACATACATACTTAAGATAAAGTTTAATTTATAAATCAGGCACAGTGACAGATTATTGATAATAATAAACCAAAACAACTATAACAATATCAGAATGACACCCAATTTAAAACTTATACATTATTTATTCCTTTCTGAAAATTGTTATTTAATATTTTCAGATCACAGTCTACCATAGGTAGCTGAAACCATGGACAGAGAAGCTGTGGATAAGGGGGACTCCTGTATAAAACAGAATAAGAATGTTGCACAGATGCATCCAGGGGCAATAAAATTATTCACAGGATGTTCTGGTCATCTGCAAGTTGAAAAGAAGTCAATTGCAAATTTTTCGATGGGGGTTGAAGAATAAGAGGAGTAGAACTTAAACTTCGAGGTCGAGATAAATTGGGTCCAGTAAAAATCATTAGTCTCTTTCTGATCAATCTAGATGGATTTATAGAGGATGTGGATTTTTAGGGGTCATCTGCAGAACAAAGAGATATATGGTTGTGTTAATAAGAGGCAGAAGGATTCACATAGTTTTAATGTGGAAAATAAGATATTTTACACAATTTTGGTATTACACAGAAATGTAAAATGAATAAGGTAAAATAAGATCATGTAATATATTTTTTATCTTTTTCTAGAGGTATTTCACTGCTTATTTTCTAGGTTCAGTACTCCAGAAGAAATGTATTATCAAATATTAATTTAAAAATAAAATTATAGTCTGGGAGCGGTGGCTCACGCCTGTAATCCCAGCACTTTGGGAGGCTGAGGCGGGCAGATCACGAGGTCAGGAGATGGAGACCATCCTGGCTGACACGGTGAAACCCCGTCTCACTAAAAATACAAAAAAAAAAAAAAAAAAAAAATTAGCTGGGCGTGGTGGCAGGCACCTGTAGTCCCAGCTACTCGGAAGGCTGAGGCAGGAGAATGGCGTGAGCCCATTCTTGGCCGAGTTTGCAGTGAGCTGAGATTGCGTCACTGCACTCCAGCCTGTGGGACAGAGCAAGACTCTATCTCAAAAGTCAAAATAAGTTATAAATCAAGCTTCAATTTTTTAATAAAAAGTATGCACATTTGTTTTTCTCGAAGATTTTTCTAAAGTTGTCTATCTGTATTTTACTTTGTAGTTTATGTATTATCTTTTGGAAAACTGGGGCTCTGTTTTTTAGAGCAGTCAAATGTCCAAATTAAGTAAATATGCTCTCATCTGCTTCTATTTTATTCACTGATTTCAATGATTGATTTAAACTATAATCACGGAAATGTTTGAAATAATGTAGGCATGTACTTATAAGCACTCAATAGAGGATCTGTTCAGTGTGTAGTTTCGCAGATTTCACACTGGGAAACTGTTGTGAAACTTACTAAGAGACATATGTGATGAAAGCTGGAGTAGAGAATGTATTTGTAGTTAAGCCAAACACAGTCTCACCTATGAGCTTAGTTCTCACTCATTTGGGACTGTGCTAAATCAGAATCAAGGCAGTCTGCATGAAGAGTATTGATTTTCATTTTAGGGACTATTGCATGACTTACCAAACTGATAAGAAAAATCATTAGGAAGTGATATAATATGCTCTTAAGAGTCCACTTGTGGAAGTTCCATAGATGGAAAATCATATCTCATGCTTAGCCAACATAACATCATGCTGCATTCCAACAGGCATTAGAGAAGAATCTCTGGGACTTTGATGAAAATCTGCTAGTCATATTTGTAGATACAATCATGTCACTCTGGGCAGAATGAACTGTTTACATATAGACATTTATTTAGAAGTTCTCAAAATTTAACTCCTTTAATCTGCTTGAAAATCTGTATTTTCTTTGCCCAACCACACACCACAATTATTATTTCTGTAGGTGAACTAACTCCTAGATTTCTAGGCTGAGTAGTATTTACGTGAATTTTAGGAAATTTGGATTTCTTCACGATACACAGCATGGATCATCTGTGATTTGTTTAATAATGTATCATTTGATGCACATATTTCATGCATTGTTTCTCACAACTGTGTTTTTTATGGGTTAAAGTTAGGCTTTGAGACAAAAGAACATTGAAATATGTGAAAAGCGTCATTTCTATTATGGAGGATAATGAGCCACTCTGGTATGTACAGGCATTAAAAATTCATCTGAAAATTTGCTATTGGTTTATATCTCCAAAAGCACCATGGGGGCAATTATGGAATCCTACACATTTCACATTATATTCAATATCTTTATGCCAGATTTTTTAACAAAAAAGAATTAATAGGGAATATAAATTAAATGCAGTAGAGAATATTGCTTCTACTGAAGGAAAAAAGCAAAAACTAAAACACTATTTGTATATTATTAGTGAACTTTTCTCATTGCTCTTATTGTATTAGATATTTCTATTTACTATCTTCTGAAAAAAAATCTGTTGAATTTTTCTCACACTGAAGTTTCCAAATTTGTTGTTATTTATACAAACATATAAATAAATAAACAAAAACAACAAAACTATATCAGAGTGCTGGACCCCATGTAATGATTGGCCAAAGTAAAACAAACTGACGAAAACTATTTCAAGTATTACATATTATCTGTGATATGACACAATTTTAGCATCTAAAAAATTGTTGAAATTATCTCACGTTAAATATTAGCATATAATGTACAGGACAGCTAGAAAGTAATTAAATTTCATATAGAAAATTCATATTTAAAATTGTGTTTCCTTTTCGTTTTATATGTGTATGGGGGGGTGCATAAAATTGTTAAATTCTTTAAAATGTAAGTTGTTTTAATCAAGTAAGAAGCTTAATCCTATAAAACAAAAAGTAACTAGAGATTTTTTTTAAGTTAGTGAACATTTTCTCATGCAGTACTCAGCCTAGAAGTCATTCTTTCATTGCTAAAAATCAAAGTCGTTTGTACTACACCATGCGCATTTTACAAAACCCTCCACACACAGAAACACATGCACACACACACAGACATACAGTGGGCCAGCAGTTTTGTAAACGTCACGCTTGGAAATTGTGGAGCACCTCATGTTCCAATCTTTCTACCAATCTATTCAGTAGCATCCCCTCAAAATAAAGTGAAACACTAAAACAACAAACAATGTAATTACCGTTAAACAATAATTTCATGATAAATCTTTATAATACCTAGGGGACTTGGAGCAATTGCTAGTAGAGAGTTAAGATTTCTTGACTACCAGTGAATCATCATTGATGGAAGGAACTGACCAGATCAATGTAGCATATGGATTGGCCTGGGGCACAGAAAACAAGCAGTGAGTGATGAAAGTGCAGGGTGTTAATGGAAGGAAAGGACAATGACGACATGTTTCCTTTAATGCCCCTGACTAGGGGGTCACTCATATTTTAGAGAGGAGAATTATAACATAACATCTGAAAACCACTCTTGTTCTATGTATACATTATTTATGGGCAATATGATGTACTGCTTAAATACTGTTTTGAAATCAGTGAGGCCTGAGTTTAATTTTGGTTCTGCTATTTACAGTTGTGCAAACTAGAGTTCTTATTGCCTCTACACCCTCTTTTCCTTATTGGATGAATTGGCAATAGTAAAATAAACCACACAGCTAGGGTTCATGTACCTCAAACCAGCTCAGGTACACAGCACGTGTACCTGGCTCCTTAAGTGCCCCCAGTCATCCTAGTCATCTTAAGAGATCTAGCTCTTCAGCAAACTGTTTATAATTCATGACATAATTCTATTGCATGAGGTTGATTTTATTTCTGAATCTATTTTTTCCATTTGTGTGGTTGTTGTTATATTATGAGGACTCAAGTTAAATGAACTTCTTGTATTTTTTAAAGAAAGGTAGCTGAACCAAGTAGAAATAAATAATAGGTTAACAATTCCACTTCCCAAATGTAGCAGGAAGAGCACAACTTCCTCAGACCTATTTTTAATATGCCACCGATTATATAATGTGTATATTTTATTTATAAAATACACACAGTCATTTCCAACCTGAGTATCATCTGAATTCAGATTGATGTTAAATGGATATCCTTTACATTCCATATTTCTTATTGACTACATTACAAATCATGCAAATTTAGTCCTAAAGGTATCAATATTATAATTAACTACACAGTTGAACTGTCTTATTGGCTTCAGATTTTTTTAAGACAAAGAGTAGAGCAGAATAAACAGACAACCTTCTGATAACTTTTTGTAAACCAAAATAGAGTTGGAAATGGCAGGAGTCCAAACTCATCACACTGGAGATCACACAGATGGGGAGATAAAAGTTGCCCCCGTGAGCCCCTTGACAATGCTCAGCATTTTGTTCAGAATCTCAGGTAAGCCACCTGCATGCTGATGACATCACAAAAATAAAGGCCAAGGGCTGATTACTGGCTGGGTGCTCTTTATTATCATATATCAGGTGTCACCTGCAATTTCATGTCTCTGGCAATGCGACAGAATCCATCTGTCATCCCTCCCGTGGATCTTAGTACATTTTCTCTGCTCTTTGGAAACAAGCTCTTACATTGTGTGGGAGTAGTAAGGAGCTGGCCCATTTTCTGAGACTGTCTGTGAAATAAATAAGACAACAGTTAAAGAAAACAAGCTGATGTTTTCTACCCAGTGCCAGCAAAGGAAATGTCCTGTTTCTCTATAGTATTAGTATATCAAACTATGCCTGGTTCAGGACTGCAGGGATGTCGTTGACATGTCCCAGTGTGAGCCCAGACACTCAATGAAGCAGAGACCTTTACACACAGGGGTGTGTAAAAAATGCAATTGTATCATAACAAAGCCCGAGAAGCTTTCCTAGTGACACACCTTCTAAGACAGGCTTCAAACAAGACATACTTTATTGGAAGAATTCTGGGTGTTTCACTTTTTATGCACAAGCACCTAAAGAATGGGGGGTGGGGGACGGTAAAACTTACCTTAAGTACAAATTCAGATTCAGATTCTGAATTCCCATTCAGATCCACTGTGCTAGAGAGATGCAGAACAGGACCCCTTTCTGCAAAATGTGCCCTGTCCCCACAAAGCCTCCCTTAATAAGCTCATCTGTATACTCAAAGAAAAAAGGCCAAGATACAGAGTTCATGAAATTTCAGATTCTGGAAATGTTCTACTAATGGCTAATTTAAAAGGAAAAATCAGAAGCAAACTACATATCAGTATGTAGGAAAAAAGAAAACTTCTGTATGCAAAAATAGTGCTTTGTAGCCTCTGAACAAACAGGAGTTAATAAATAAAAGGAACCACTGGAATAACGTGGGATGATTTTTCTATGATTTTTAATTGGGATACCATTAAACACTTTAATAGAAACAGATTTTGCATGCTTTTGAAAGTGTGAGAATAGGAGGGAGCCTTGTCTATTCACAGTAAAGGATGATGAGCTCTACTTGGGTGCAGGAGAGAATGTTCATGCAGCAGTCACACTGGAGATAAAGCACCGTTTCCTTTTATAGAGAGTCACATGCTGAAATGCAGAAAGTTATGATTTATCCAGATGAGTTGAAAACTGTTGAGCAAGTTCTGGGATTTCTTCACCATATTGGGCAAGCTGGAGAACTTATTATCAAGTAAGTTTTGTCATAGTAGGTAAAAACACACTTTTTATTAAAAGTAATTCAGAATGTGCGGTGGACTCCTCAATTCTGAATTAAAGTGGACAGTTATGGAGTTGATATTCCAATACATGCCCCATTACAATAGGCTTCACTCTGTAAGAAACTTTAAGTCTCTTTCAATGTCAATTACCAGGCAGGGTTTCCAAACCTGGCATTTGTCACAATTATATTTGAACTTGTTTCTGGTTCATTGGTGGGTTGTCTGAAACTACTCAGATGGTGAAATCCAAGGCGGAAAGAAAAGGTAAGGTGAGGACTACAAAAGATCAAAGGGACTGTTTCACTAAGGTTCTAGTTTCTAGAGCCTATATGACAAAAAATAAATCCTAAGGAGGAGAATCAGGGAAGCTCTGGTGTAAGATGTCATAATGAAACATTCAGATTGGAAACAAAACTAATGCTTCAGAGAAACAAAAGTGAAAATCTATTATGGAGATATATTTTTAATTATTAGTAACCAATCTCTTATTTGAACCAGACTGACCATGGTCACTGGTGGCACGTTTTGTCTCTTAATGATGGATTTGATTTTGGATAATAGTAATTTTTTTTGGTATCCCATTTTCTCTTCTTTCACAAAATTCAATATTTTTAAAATAAATGAATGTAGTATTTAAGAACACAGTATTTTGGACTCTAGGCCTCTGATCATTAAAATAGATCCTCTTTTATCTGCCCTGACACTCATGTCCACCATGTGGTATACTGGGGAGAAAAGGGGGGAGGGGCAATGTTGTTGTATTCACTTACTTAAGAACACACACCTGAATCATTATATATTAAAGGTTTGGGCCGGGCGCGGTGGCTCAAGCCTGTAATCCCAGCACTTTGGGAGGCCGAGACGGGCGGATCACGAGGTAAGGAGATCGAGACCATCCTGGCTAACACGGTGAAACCCCGTCTCTACTAAAAAATACAAAAAAAATAGCCGGGCGTGGTGGCGGGCGTCTGTAGTCCCAGCTACCCGGGAGGCTGAGGCAGGAGAATGGCGTAAACCCGGGAGGCGGAGCTTGCAGTGAGCTGAGATCCGGCCACTGCACTCCAGCCTGGGCGACAGAGCGAGACTCCGTCTCAAAATAAAATAAAATAAAATAAAATAAAAGTTTGGATTTTTCATATGTGAATTCTCAAAAGCATGGTTGTCAGAGATTTTGCAGTATATCCATGTGTGATGAAAATACAATATTTATACGTAGTGCATTTAGGGCTTGTTTCCCCAACCCCCAGCCTAGTTAGAGAAAGTTTTCACGAATCACAACAAAGCCAATAGTTTCTCACTACCAGTGCGAGTGCTAGAAGCCTAAACCCCTCTCTGCCTTTGGCCTGCTCCCAGTATCCCAGGGCAGTGTGCTCCTGGCACGTCTTTGAAATCCATCCCTGTAACTTCCTGCTTTTGTCAGCACTGTGAATTGTGCAGCACCAGGCCCAGCTTAGGATCTCAGCACTGGGGGTCCATGGGAGAATTCTTCACTTCTACTTGTTTTCTATGGCTGCTTTGGGTTACTGTCACCACGTTCGAGATTGCTGCTGTACACTATCAAGGAAACTTTTGTTTTGCCTTGAATTCAGAAACTTCCTGAACTTCCAAGATGATGGCACCATCTTTTCCATGCTAGGGAAAAATAGGGCAGCCTCTTTTTTAACCAAGCATTATTATTTACATGACTCATTCAGGGACGGGACTGTTTATTGAAACAGAGCTAGGGCTACCTCTCCTTGGCTTGGCTGAAGCAAAGTGTAAGAGCTTAGAGACCCCACATTTGCAAAGGCATTGGCTTTAGTCACTCAAGTTGTTTTCCACTCCCTTCATCCCTCCACCATTCTGGATCAAGATTTCTCCCATCTTGTATCTTGGATTTGACCTCACGTCTACCCTTTAAAGGAGACAGAGAAAAGGAGAGACTTTTATAGACTTAAAAAGAGGGAAGGCAATTGTTTTCCTCTAAGAGCATTAACCTTCAAAGCTGATTACCACTTTCAGCTGTAAATCATTTTTTTTTCTCAAGAGTAGATGTTACTTTACTAGTGTCTATTTTTTCCTCTGTTGTTTTCTGCAGTTGTGAGGTGGAATTCAAAGCATATATCATACTGTATGTTACCTTAGTAAAGAAGTCATATTTATTAATTAGCTATGGTACTGCCGGTTTTAATACTATAAGTAGAGCGACTACTTTAAAAAGTATTAACACATCTATACATATTACAAAATAATATATTTTGTCATTTTATTGAGTAAATAGAAACAAAAATGCTATTCATTTTTTATGGTACCCATGAATAAGAGTCTATGTCCTTTTGGCCCAGCAATTTCACTTTTAGAAATCTATCTTACAGGCATAGTCACATAAGTGGACATAGATAATATATTAAAAAATTCTCATTGTGATATCATCTGCATAAAAATGAAATATTAGGCAGCCTAATGGATAATACAGGGTAGATCTATAGATCTATACGTGCTTTCATAGAAAGAAGTTTAAGAAATATTATTTGCAAAAAACAAATTGCAAAACCTTTAGTGTCATGATTCCATTTGTGTAAGAAAAGTATGAACACAAATACACTTACATATATGTAGAATATTTCTAAAACCATATGTATATAAGATGTGTTCTAACATTCTTATAAATGGTACTGGATAAATAGGGAAGACCACATTTACTTTTATTTCTACACTGCTTAAATACTTTATTATGGCCTTGTACAATTTAATAATAAACATTAATTAAATAAAAACATAATAATCTCAATTCAGTAAATGCTGTAGTAAAACACTGGGAAATCTCCCTATTTCAAGGCACTCTAGAGAAGAACATTTTGTTTTGTATGATATACCTCTGGTCGAGTAAGTTAATTTATTTCATTCACTTGTGATAAATGTGAATGTAGAGAGGTTACCTAATAGATATTAGGCTGGTGAAAAAGTAATTGCGGTTTTTGCCATTTTTTTTTTTAATGGCCCGCAATTACTTTTGCATCAACCTAATATTATAATATCAGTGGTTTTCAAACTCTTCTATCTGGGATGCCTCTTAGAATTCCCCCAGTCCTTTCTCTTACCTGTAAGTCACCTTCTCCCTTACCCAGCTATGATTTTTCCCCAATCAAACCTTTTTAAAGATCACAGAAATTGCTAAACAAAGGGAAAAAAATGCTAACGTGGGGGGAAAAGATTGTGAACACAAGCTGGATTTTGCTTCTGCCCCCAAATTTGAATCATGTTGCGATTACTTGCCAGTTGCCCCCAGATCCCAGAACTGACCTTGATCTGAACCAGGAGGAGATTTTACTTGAGTCCTACTTCTGAAACTCTGTCCCTCACCCATTGTTACCTTTGAAAACAACGTTCCCATCTTGCTGCTAGCCCCAGGCCAGATTTCTGCTTTGGTTGCTGTTGTGTAGATTTCTTTCTAATGCCCACCCAGGTATCCAGGTTTCCTTTAGGACTGAGGTCCTGCCTTCCTCTACCCAATCCCCAGGCACCAGATTTCTATTCCAATGACTAGGGTCTTATTTCCTGTCAACAAGTTTCCAGACACTACAGGTCTGCCTCCTGTCTTTCAAGGCATCCATTAATTACCTGTTGTACTCTGCTTATCGATTGAGATATTTAATGCATGGTCTGAACCCATCTGCTACCAACTGATCTGTGACACTCTCTCATTTACTTATTCATTCATTTATTTGTTTAATAAATATGTATCGAATGCTCACCACGTGCCAAGCACTATGTAACACAGGGGAATTTATTGTGAACCAGACTCTCCTGTTGTCAAGGAAACTAATTTTCTTGTCATATTGATCATCAAGAACAATAACTTATTTTCCTTCCCTTTCCCCTTCCCCTTCTGACTTTTCCCTTTCTACCTCTTCTTTCTCTTTCTCCTCCTCCTTCTTCCTCTTTCTGTTGCAACAGAATTATATTTTTTCATCTGCAGTCTAACAGAACTCCAAATAAAAGTAAAGGCTAGAGTCAGATTGTGAGTCCACTCTGTTCCTCCTCAATTTCAAGTCTGTCCTGTAGCATTCTAGGGATCCCTGAGTTAATGTTCCCTGGATCTTATGTGTTTTCTGCCAGACTCAGTTTCCATTCCTGCAGGGCCTCTTCCGGGTTCCTGGCCCACTGCAACGGTCTTGATTTAACTCTCTGCCTGTATCCACACCAACCTTAAGTTCCTGCTACTCATATCCAGTCATTCCTGGCTGAATCCAAACATGTGGCATCCAGGTCAGAATAGGAAATTAAGAAGGATTTAACATAACATCAAGAAAAAAATGTGCTTAATGTCTCAAATTTAGACAAATTTTGCAAGTGGACGGGGTGCAAGAAGCTCGTAGTTTTAGAATTGACTCCTACTCTCACTCCTGGTATCAAACCTGAGTCAAATTTTGGCATATGCTTCCGTTATTTTAAAAATACAAGTATAAGAATGTTTTTTCTTCAATCAAGAACACAGAGGTTAAAAAATATGTAATCAAATGCAACAATGATCCAAAATTCTATTCTAGGGAACATTTTTGTGTATTCTCTTCTCTTTTACATTTTTCAAAAACATACTGAAAACTATAAAAGATAAACGAAAATGCTTTTTCTATTATAATGCTTATCTCTCAGTCATTACTCTTTTTCTCCCTTGAAACAGCCTTAAGAGATCTCTTAAGAAAAACATAATATCCTCGTCAGGCCCAACAAAAGAGAAATAAAAGCTGTAGCAATGGCTTGCCACTGGCTGGGGTAAAGAGAAATGAAAGCTCTTCATCACAGCTCAGCTGTTTTAAACATCACCCTCTTTCTTATATTTCCATTACACCCTTGGGTTGCCTGAGTCAGGACAAGGTAGTCTCCAGAGAAACTTCAACTTTTGGGGGAATGGGTACCACAATCTGGAATGGTAGCATATTTGTCTTTTTTTTTTTTTTTTTTTTTTTCCGACAAAGCTTTGTCTAACATCTGAGTCTGAGACTAGAAATAAAAAAAAATCCGTAAATGTAAAATGAAAGTTCCTTTTGATTGCTTGAACATTATTTTCTTCTATTTTTTAGTTATTTTCTGAGAAATGGTTGCCACTCTGAAAGTAATCCTGAGTTTAAACTATTAAAGCCTTGCCAATAAAGGAAGACAAGGTAAAAAATTCAATTTCCAATTAATATTCGTAGTAATTGTGGTATAATTTTGGATGCTTCTAGTAAATGGGGAACATAATCACAAAGATTAATGAGGGTTAGCAAAGGTGGAAAATCCAGATGCTGGCCACATTCCCATTCTCTAAGTTACAATGAAAACAGCAGAGAAATATGAAAGTAAATATGATAATTAATAGAAAGGTCATACTCAGTGTCCAACTTTGAATTTATTTTTTAAAGGTGATAAACTTCTAAATATGTTCTTAGAATTTAGAAGATAATTCAATCAATAGACAAGCTTATAGAACATTTGTTTTTTCTATTTGGCAGTAAGCTAGGTGCCCAGAGATGCTGGATAAGAAGAGGGCCCTGTTTCCTAATCTCAGGTTGCTTATAATCTATACAGGGAATGAAAACCTATACATACGTATTGAATGTTATTGATCAAGACAATACAATGCAAGTAAAGCCCTAAGTTGGGTGGAATGAACATAAATTCCTCAAGTCCTGGGCCCAGAACTCATCTAACAGAACTTGGACTGCCTTTGGATAAATGGTGACAAATATATGTTTAAAAGAATGAATTATGATAGCATGGAAAATAATGAAGATTGGGGAATTAATTGGAAGTGAACTGTTATAAAAAGGAAGAGTAAGTAAACAGGATAAAGAGAGAAACATATTCCTGGGAAATAATCCAGAATTACAGACATGGATTCATAGGTAGAGCACAGACCAGCCTGATTCAAATGGAATTGTGCTTATTTTTGTTTCAAAAAAAATGTAATGCTGTGGATTATATTTTATAGGTGCTGACAGTATAGAAATAACCAAAGAAAGTTCTGCTTAGGTTAAGGTACCCCTGCTGCACTCTCACCAGTGGGTACTTAGCAAGGAGCTTTGAAAATAAGGTTGAAAAGGCATGGTAAATTCAAATGAAAGAATCTTCAAATTCCAAACCAAGAGTTGATGTTCCATTTAATCTGATCTTTTTAACAATGGAAATATTTTGTCAGCATGATAGAAACATAATGAAAGATGATGAATATAATTTCTAAAACATTAGAATGATAAGAAAATAAGGAAAGAATGACTACTGCCATGCCTACCTTAGATATACAGTTAATATTCTTACACATTGTGTCTAATTTTGGTTCACATACTTGGGTCATATTACAAACACTGAAACATATATGGCACTCATTGTGTCTATTCAGTACATACTTCCTGTGTGAACTGTGTAATCCAGGAAAGCAATGAATATTTCAAACAGGAAATGTAGACTGTCTTCCATTGGCACACTGCTCCATGTGGATTAACATCTGAGTAGTTTCATACAGCACCTGAACCCATTATTTTGCTACTCAGTCACCTTAATAGGCGTTGCAAGAATAAGACAAATGGTCACTAAAGCACTTTGGATGGATGGTACATTGGTATTCCATGAATGCAAAGCCTTCTTATTTTGATCAGAAATTATCATTTGAAGCAATCTCTGGTTTTACTTTACACTTGTTTGGCAGGCAACAAAGCTTGCTGAAGTCACTTGCTGTAATAAGAATGCTTCAGTTTCTTCATCTCTAAATTGCTACATTAAAAGAAAAGTAGAAAACTTTCCAGGTTCTCAGGGTTATGACATAAAATAGCAAATTTTATTCTATCAAAATTATTTTGAAAAAATAGAGACAGAAGCAATATTCCATGGAAAGGAATTAACAGATGTAATTAATATAATAGATTATACACACACCATCTAAATTGGTGCCTCTCCTTGATAGTCACACGTAAATCCTGGGATGGCTAAAGTGAGAACTGGAGCACTGCTACAGTCCATGGACTTACAGGCCTATGTAGCTCTTCCTGTCTATTCATGATTGGTAGTCCCTGTGCCTGGCATTAGCAGGTACTCAAGAGCATGTGGCGTTATCACAATATTGGTGGTGTTAGGGAAAGACATAGCAAATTAGGAAAATTTACAGATGGGCCTGATACTCCAGATTATCAGCACACTTGTGTTGTTGTTAAATAAAATATTCTCCAACTGTTTCCGTAGCTCTTTTGCATTACTGTTAAAGAAAAGGGTATTCTATAGGCTCCATTTTAAGCCCAGCTATTATAATGACAGTGGTTTATTCTATTTTAAAGGTCAATTAAAAGTGACAGATGACACTATACTGAAAATATTAATTCATAAAACAAATTATTTAAAATTAAGCGACTTTTTTTTCTTTATCCATTTTCCAACTTCTAATGAGGTTTACTTGAAATTTGTTATAATTCTGTTTTTCTTCTTCTTCAAAGAATACTCACAGCCAGGTATGATTTAAAAAGAGATATTAATAACTTCAAAGATGTAATGGGTTTTCTTTTACATCTAGGTAAGCTGAAGGCATATTTTCCCAACCTCTCTCATGTCCCTCTTCAATATTACTGAGGTTTTAAAAAATACAACAGGAAGATAAATTGATCTGAATCCTATGAAATCCACTTTACTTCAAATCTATAAGTTTTTATGGTAGACCAGTTCAACAACAAGAAAAATTTAGTCTCGCACCCGGAAAAAAATTCAATTTTGTGGCGCACTATTGACTAGAGCTGTGTAACCAACGGCAGTGGTAATTTGGATTTCAATATATGTAAATAAAGGTGCTACAAAGATTTTATAGCATAGTTGGGTGTATCCCTTCTTATATCTCTGAAACATAAACATGGTAGCTCTTCCTGCTGTACCTTTTGTTTTGCCACCAACCCTGAATAAAAGAGTTTCTAAGTTGAGTAGTGGTTTCCTTTGAAGTAGTCATGATAGATAAATCTTACCTTCAAAACTGATCAGGGCTCTCCTTGGTCATTCAATAGTTATCAAGAGTACAGTCTTTTCTTGGCAAGTGTGGACAGAAGGACATTGATCTTCAGATGGCAAGGGTTAGTTATTCTCTGCAAGCTCCTATTTTTTTCTTACTATGACTTTCAAAATTAATGAAAAACTGACATGCAGAATGAAATCTCTGATGCTAAATCTTTTACTGTGGGCAAAACTATGGAAATGTATATTACTTCTCATGATAAGTAGAAAAAGTATACATATATATCATACATACATTTGATATATATATCAAATATATACTTTATCTCTTTATGTCTGATGGGTCTCACATTTTAAAATGGAGAAATTTTCTTTTAATTCTGTGACTCCTTTCAAAATTGATGTTTAAATAAATTAATATGGGGCCTGGGTGCGGTGGCTCACACCTGTAATCCCAGCACTTTCGGTGGCTGAAGCGGGCAGATCACGAGGTCAAGAGATCGAGACTATCCTGGCAAACATGGGGAAATCCTGTCTCTACTAAAAATACAAAAATTAGCTGGGTGTGGTGGCGCGCGCCTGTAGTCCCAATTAGTCTGGAGGTGAGGCAGGAGAATCACTTGAACCCGGGAGGCGGAGGTTGCAGTGAGCTGAGATCGCGCCGCTGCACACCAGCCTGGCGACAGAGTGCAATGCCATCTCAAAAAATAAAATAAAATAAAACAATAAGTTAATATGGAGAAAAATACTCCAGTAAATAATCCTGTAGTATCAGGTAGCTATTACTTTTCTTGGGTAAGAATAAGTTATGTTTTTACCTTTGAATCACACATTGTTTTAGATTTTTAGAGAGTTTTGCTATCAAGTATCCTGCATTTGAAATACTATTTAATTATGATTTGCTTCCTTGGGGATTATATCATCATGTGATTTAATTTGGTATCTACCCTAAGGGAGAACATATTTCAATTATAAAATATTTCCTCCAGAAACAATAATGACTCAATGATTTATTTCAGGATGCTGTTATTAAATGGTTTATTCAACTAGAATTTGAATGAAATTGAGTTTTAAAATATAGCATGAGTACCCCCAAATGCATGAGAAATAAACACAAGTGCTTTGGGGCTCAAACATAAAAATTACATTTATATATTTTTCAGTCTTTTTATAATACTTCAATTATTATATCTTAGGAAAAGAACTTGCTGAGAGCTATGAAACATTTATATTATTATCTCTTCAAAAAGTTCATTTTTGGACAAGTATCATTTGGATAGGGATTAACTTAATCAGAGATTTTGAATCTTCTCTACTTTAATTTTAATCTCTTTTTAAAAAATATGTCTGAATCTTTAAAAGACCTAAACCTGTAGTCACAAAGCACTGCTTCAAAAAAGGAAAAAAAAAAAAAAGAAAAAGAAAAAAGAAAAAAAAAGAAGGGAAAGTTTTTAAAGCAGCCACCGGCTGTAAGAGAGATAGTGCAGGCAGCAGATTTGTGACAGAGTGGAGCATGAAACCCATCAGCTGATGAGTGAAAATCCCTGGTTTCTAATTAATCGAGGTACACAGGCCAAGGGATGAAGAGGATCAGGGAAATGAAATCAGGAAAAAGATACCATCAGTCATTTCTGCGGCCCATTGTCATACTTCAGAATCTGCTGTAATGAATCACTCAGGCATTCCACAGATACATTCAAATGGTGAAGAAAATTCATTGTCCGGTGAAGAGCGTTTGATAAAAATCTTTCTTTTCCCCCCTCTTTGTCAGAAGCCTATGATCAGAAAAGGAAATCCAGACAGCACAACAGGTGTGCTTTTTGCAAGCCTGGTGAAATCTGCAAATGAACCAAGTATGGAAGAATTTTTTGTATTAATTTTTTCTCCAAAATGTGTGTGGGGAGGGTGGTGGGATGGAGCATTCAGTAAAGGGGGGTTTTGTCATTAAAAAGGATTGCAAAAAAGTGTAAGATTAAGAGAAGCAGGGGAATCTCTTCCTGCATGGAGAAATGAATGTTCCTGTAACATCTTAACTAGGGAAATAAGGGACAACATTGGGAACTATAGTAATAGTTTATTTAATTGAATGTATGAAGAAAGACATTTCCTTTGAAGGGCAATTAGTCCAATCAAGAAAGCATTATGCATTACATCCTGGCTCTGATCAGAAAAGAAAAACCTCATCCACAAAGTCAGACATGCTCTTAGGCCCATGGTGTCTGAGGTTTCCTAGAGAACGGCCTTCCTTTAAAGTCAGTGAGAGTTGCCCACGATGAATGCTCATTTCAGCCTGAAGGTTTTGTTCAAAGGTTTCCTAATTCAGGCAGGCCTGCATTCCTTCTGGGTGAGAGCTCACTTTTGTGGTGGCCATGTATTTTAATGGAGAAAATATTCATCGTGGCACCTAAGACACAGTGTCTGTGTATTTAGACTAGGCAGCAGCATTGTGACCCAGAACAATCCCTGGGAGCAGCTCCAAGTGCTGTCTGGCATTAGGTGACATGCAAAGATAATTGTTTTCAAATAATCAGGTACTATACTGAGACATATAAGGATGGCTGATTCATTTTAAGTTTAATTACTATAATATAGGGTTTTGCTGTCTATATTATCAATCACCAAGACACTTTGGAGTTGATAATATTAAAATTGTAACAATAATGAGGATTCTACTTCATGATGAAAATAATTTTAATCATGGGTAGATTACAAATCCATTTACAGTTACGGTTACTGAGAATTCTATTATCTACCTTCTCTTGTAAAAGATGTTAAGACATGTTTTCAGGAATGTATAAAAGATTATAGAAGTATGCTGCATCTATAAAGTTTCAGCACAGGCTTTCAGAAAACCTTGAGAAGTCTTCCAAATTATCAAGACTTATGGGGCGTGATGTAGGGCAGAGAAGACAGCTGTGACGACAGGTGGATGTAAAGCCTTCTGTCTTTCTGGCTCCTGTTTGCTTTATTCTTTCAATCAAAAATTATTTTTGAGAACCCTCTACGTAACAGGCACTGGGCTAGGTGCTGGGGAGGCAGGAGACCAAGCAGCATGGTTCCTGCCCCATGTTGCTCATAGCCTAGTTTGCTTTGATGACTGACTGCCCTAGTCTTGAAGATATTTGGTGCTTTAAAGGGACTTCAATGCAGGGCAATGAATGAACCTAGCCAGAATGGTCCTCAACTCTGGCTGCACATTAGAATCTCCTGGGAAGTTAAAAAAATTATATATCTGGGGTGTGGCTTAGGCATAAGTATTTTTAAAAAGCTTCCCAGAGGATTCTATTGTGCAGCCAGGGTTAAAAAAAAAACACTGGACCACCCAGCGAGAACCACATCTAAAGAACCACCTGTCGCTCTGGATATTAACTGAGATGAGTCTCTGCTCATCTTGTAAGCCTGGAGTACATTGTTTTCTAGTGTCTAACTGAATTGAACTAGCTCTTAATATTTTGATCCTAGAAGAATATAAGTTTCTCGCGAGTCCAAGAGTTCAGTAATTTATTTTGCTAAGAAAACAAAACTTTACATAATAGTTTAGGGTCATCTTGGGAAGGTAGCTCTGACTATCTGTCTCCTTCTAATATAAAAAATCACCAGATTCGGTCTGATAATTGGTCCTGGCAAGAATTATTCATCACTGCTCATGGATTATTCAGTATCATTTATTCATTCATTTTAATGTTTCTCTTTTGACACAGGGTCTTGCTCTGTTGCCTAGGATGGAGTGCAGTGGTAGAATCATAGCTCACTGTAACCTGGAACTTCTTGGCTCAAGCAATCCTCTTGCCTCAGGCTCCCAAGTAGCTCAGACTACAGAGACATGCGACCACCCCTGGCTAGATTTTTTATTATTTATTTTTTGTGGAGACAGGTCTTGTATGTTGCCTAGGCTGGTTTGGAACTTCTGGCTTCAAGTGATCCTCCTGCCTCAGCCTTCCAAAGTGCTGGCATTATAGGCATAAGCCACAGCACCCAGCTCCTCAGTATCTTTAATTTAGGAACTTCAAAGGGGGTAGGTTTTATCATAGTAGGAGTGCACTTAAGAAGCTAGGTCAAAGAGATGCTAAATACGTTTCCTGGGGACTAAATGGTAGGAAGGTGGTAGAAATTAAATAGTAATGGATGGCCAAATTATCCCAGCTGTATTCCCCTGATTTGTGTGGCTGTGCTCCAAAATCCCTAGAAAATTATATTCTGCTCTGAGAAATCTGCGGTTTCCTTATGCACTTGGATAACTCTTGGTGTAGGGATATACACTTGAATTATTTTCTATAGGTTCCTATATATATTTAATATCTTACATGTATACATTTATACAATAACTAGACATAAAAATTATAATTTTGACTGTCACAATTATAATGTTCTCTTCCTCATATTTTTATTCTCTTGTTCTCTTTAGTGGGATTTTCTGTCTTTTCTTTCCCTTTCTTCACCCTTAACCCAACCCCCATTTGAGTATTTTTTTTTCTGATTTTATTTTCCCTCCGCTCTCAGAAACTAACAAAGTCCCTAATCATAAATATCTCTAAACATTTGCTCGATCCTTTACTCAGTGTTTGTGTTTGATAATATTCATATATACCAGAGTATGTGTGTCCACATGCATAGACATGGAAATAATTAGTTTTAAAAAATCAGTCTATTATCGTCACTGTCACTTAAAACATTCCCACAAGCGTGTAAACTGCGCCCCACACTGGTTCCCTGCTTTGGTGGAACTCTATGAATAAATTACATTTCTAGAGTCTGCCAGCTTTCTAATTCAGTTTACTGCACTTTGGAACAACATCTTTCCTTCATGTGTTGTATAATTTTTGTCTTTCCAGCTTTACATTTATCTTTCTGTTTCTCTAGCTCACCAATAACTTTTCAGTAAGAAATGGCCTCTCACATGGCCAGAGAGCTTCTTCGGGCTTATGTCTGTAATTAGGTCAAATTATTTGAGTGACAATTACAACAGCAAAACCTACTTCAACGGCATTCAGTCAGGAGTATCATTATTTAACATATGTGTTTACATTTTAGTTTTCAGAATTAGAAATCACATGAATGCAAATGTAAGATTCAATTTGATTTTCTTTAAAGCAATAAACTAGGTTTATTGTAGTCTTTTGGCATTTAGAGAAATACAAGGCATTGAGCTGTCAGATTTTACAATGACAATACAGAATTGTGAATTCTGATTTTGAGGCGCAAACACTGCAATCATTAACTTACGTTTATAAAACGAGTTGGCAAAGGGAATAGAAACAAAAAGTTGTAGATAAGTTAAATGATTTGAGAAGATAGCACGGCCGTTTCACAGCCACCATTTTAATCCAGTCACTTTGCAAAACGAAGGCTATTTGGACATGTTTCATCAACAATGAAACTGACCAGATAGTCCACAGGTGATCAGTTCCAAAGCCTCGCCTGGAGTCAGCCCTCCAAATATTTATCATATATGTATGTATGTTTGCTTGGATCATGATAAGGTACCAATTTGGGATTTTTGGAAACCGAGCTAGAATGTCACCTGAGACATCTCTCTGATTTGGACTGGGTTCAGAAGCAAAGTGCCTGAGAGGCCAAAAGAGAAAGAGACGGTGAGCAGGAGAGCAAGCCGGAATGGACAGCCCGTGTCGCCAGCTCTAATATCCCAGTGCAATTATTTTGTGGACATCCACTCTTTGCCTGCACAGGAGATAGGGCTATAAGTGTATGTTATTTTTTAATTACAAGGGGGTAGAAAAAATCCTGATGATGGGCTGGAAGGTGCCATTGCATTGTTATTTTTTCCTCTCCCTTCGTTTGCTGATTATGTGAGCCGGGCTCCTTTGCTAGCCGATGATAAGCAGAATTTCCATGTTCTCTGCATAATTAATCCATCTCTGCCTCTCTTCATGCCAACTCGCCCGTTATCGCCGGCACATGCCTGAATTGCAAAAGAATCCGCTCTTCAATTGGAACTTATTGATATTCTAAGAAAAAAAAAAGAGAGAAGGGGGAAAAAACTGAAAATCCTTAAGTTTAAGCCGCAGATTTTTAAATGGATTAATTTCGCTGCAATCGCAGCCATCTAAGGCGGGAAGGCAGGCAGAGCAAATTGAAAGCGTCTCCATGTTTGCAGAATTGGGTCCAGAACACTGAAATGTACTGGCACAGCTCTCTTTTAAAGTCAGAAAATTACCATTCATTTACATCACATGAAATACTTTTTTATGCTAGAAATATTCAAGAGACGTTCTTTAAATGCCTGCTAATGCTTGATAACATTTCTAACTTTCAACGTTTTGCTAGACTTTGATATGACATGATAGGAATGCCTTCCAGTAGAGAATATTATATCTCTCTTTATCACATATTAGATTACATCATCTTTTTCTTAATCATTCCCAAGTAGTCTTTAAACAATGAAGTCTGTCATTGGCTGTGTAGGATTTTGTGTGCTGATGGAGGTCAAGGTTACTCAGTTATTTTTTGAGTCTACCTACAAATGAAATGTTTGTTTTTGTTTAATCTTTCTTCTTCAAATGCCTAGAGACCTTGGGCAAAAATAATAACAATATAATAATCATAATATTTTCTCAGTAGTCATTGTTTTGACTATTTTCCTCAGTCTTACGATAAACTCTTATTTTTTAGAGACTTGCTTCCTTCTCATTTTAACTTGTAAATAGTTACACTTTGAAATCCCCTTTGACTTAGAAAAGGGTCAGTAGTGGGAGTCATTCCACCAAGTGTGCAGTTCAAAAAATCACAAATATAGCAGCTTTCACTTTCAGGATTCTTGCAATTTCCAAGTAGAATTAATAAATCTTGCTTAGTTGTTAATGTCTTCTTTTAAAATTTTGAAATAAATATATTCTGTGCTAATTCTCTAACTCCTGGAATAGAACACTGGCCAGCACTGAAAGTCTTCTTAATAGTCTAGTTTAGCTTCAGCAGTGCGTTCTTCCTGCGGTTAGATGCTCACAAATCTGCAGTTTATGCTGGTCTGCATGACAAGGCTGATGTGCTTTCTTAGCTTGGAGAAGAGTTGCTAATATTGACCAGGATAGAAAATGTGCATTTGAATATCTAAAAATATTCACCATTAAGTAGTTTTTATTCATTTTGAATTCAGCAGAACTTCAAAAGGGAAAATAATAATAATTTTTAAAATACCAACTAAGTCGGGTGATGCATTTCCTAGGGAAAATGAAGCAGGAAGCAGTGATATTCTTTGAAGACATTTGTTTCAGTTACAAAACAAGGATCTCCATAACTACAGGTCATCTTAACATAAAATATTGGCATTGATGTGCAAAGGTAAGCAATGAAATATTGACATTGTAGTTTTTCCTCAGAAACAAACCAAAACAAATAAAGAGGTAAGAAACACATTTAAGAGGAAAATATTTTGTAGTAATAATAAAATAATTTAAAAAATGACGATTACTATAAACATGAGAACAATCAAATCATATGATTTTAAGTTAATCATCTTAATTGTAAAATCTTAAATAATTCCTAGGCTACCTAGGCTTGTAAATGGAGTAAACTGCTAGTTGCACATTGAGTAATTTTGTATAGTCAGCTAAACAGTTTAAACCAATTTTAAAAAAGAAATGAAAAATGACCCTTCTTAAAATAGATGTAGCAAAAACATTTCAACCATAAATAACGATTTCACTGACCTTGTATACTCAACCATTTCATTTAAAGGCATGAATTAAAAGGACTTGAAAATTGCAGGTATATTTAGGGAAAGGAAACTTCTGGGTATTCTGTTTTGAAAAGGAAAATTTTGATATAAAACTCAAATATGCTACAGTATGCATTTAGTTCATATTTTCAACATTCTATATAAGATAGTTATAAATATGTCAATTGTAAATTTGTTTTCATAAAAATTATATTTTATACTTATGCTCTGATCCCCAATCATTGGTGTTTTATCTATACATAATTAATAGCTGTAACGTAGTTCATGTGGTTTAACACAAATTTTTTCTTGTGACATATGAGTTATGCTGTTTTCACTATTATATTCTAAATTCACTGAGTATTTTAAATAAATATAATGTATCACATTCCTAATTATGACCATATGTGCAGATCAGAGCAAGAAGAGTGATGCAAATGGTTCTGAGATGTTCTGTGTCAGATGACAGGCTAAGTCAAACAGCAGTGATTCACTATGAAGTGGTGACTACAAATACGATATGAATTAGCTATTTCACTGAAAAAGCTAAGACACTGACATGGATTCATAAATGATGAACTGACATAATAGAAACAATTAAATGGGGTTTTTTCTTTTAAATTTAAGGATGAATTGAAAAGTGAAGAAGGCTATTACAAATGGTTTCCTTGGTGTCAAAAATTACTAAATAGTTCTTTTTTTGACATTAGGAAAATGAGTGACAGGCCTTTATTTGTATTGTGCATGATGGATGGATTCCTTCATCACCCCTGTTCTCCTTCCTCTTTTCTTTGTAATTGGATGAAATTTACCACCTCCAAGTTGGCTTTTTTCTCATCAGATGCCACCATATT
Organism: Macaca mulatta; assembly: GCF_049350105.2. NCBI lineage: Eukaryota > Metazoa > Chordata > Mammalia > Primates > Cercopithecidae > Macaca > Macaca mulatta. The sequence goes on from NC_133413.1 coordinate 115,489,026, forward strand.
CTAAAACTTAAACCTCTCCTACACTTGCAAAGAGTCAGACGTGTCAATTGCATGTTTCTCACAGATGTAGAGATATCATGTACATCTTCAAAAATGAAATATTTAATGATTCTTTCTCTATCCATCGCGTTTTCTTGCTCTAACTCCACGAGATTTAAACTTACTCAGTCCTGGAGAAAACATACTTGAACGCTTTTCCCCTTTCTGTTAATTGCTCTCAGGTCAGGTGGTTCTTTTGATAAGGAAAAAAGGTTCAAAGCGCTTTTAATTGTTCATATTTTGTGCGAAACTCTCCAATATATTGTTCCTCACAACAGCTTCCCAAAAGCTGTCACCATGGGTCACTGAATATTGGCATTCATCAATCTAGAGTAGCCATTGAGAATCTTCTATTTATCCTTACACTGCTCTGGGCACCAAAGAGGGATCATAATTTTGTTACTTACCTAAATGTGTTAAGTGGTCTTTCCTGGGCAACAGTTTGCTGTAAAATGTCCACATTTTATTAGTATCCAGTTACTCTTTCATATGAATCTAGAGTTCATTTCTTTGAAGATACTTGCAGACATTTTCCAAATTAGTAATTCTCAAGTATAAACAGCTTAACCATATCTTTGATATCAGGTACCCAAAATTTTACATGTGTAGTGTAGACACCTATATTTAAAAATAGTTGAATTAGAGTCTCTCAGGGAACATCAAGTTGTGCTTGAAAAAAAAGGGCAACTGGAACAAAAACGCCTTCCCAGATACCTGGACTGGAGAATGATACTTAAACCAAATAACGTTCCCCTATCTTCAAAATCTCCCTAGAAAATCTTCCACAGCCTTTTATGTAATAACTGCAGTCTTTATTAATCAAAAGAAGTTTAGGTGTTTTCTCTACTAAGGAAATAACTAAAGAAAAACAACTGTTGTTTCTAATTGCGACTGATCATATATCATCTTTATGATGTTAATAATAGAGCTTGATTTCCTCACTTTTGTAATTACAAAAATAATACTGACATCCAGGAGTTACGATAATAGTATATTTCCTGAAGCATTGTCATGAAGTTAGTATTCTTATGTGTTGACATTTGGTCATTATTTTATAAGAGACTACTACTGGAAGAAGAGAGGGGACTGAAAAAAAGATTTGTGTGTGTGTGTGTGTCTGTGTGTGTGTATTGTATCTTACATATGTTAGGTATTTCTATTCAAACACTTGGTAGTAATAAAATTTAATTTTTTTTATTTTTTTCAGGTTCTTAAATAACCACTGTAATCTTCTAAAATAGTCTCTCTATATTTAATGCAAATCTCATAAAAGATTTAAAAATTAGAGGAGAAATAATTTGTTGACACTGCTGCTTTCATATAAAATGACATACAGTCATCAAAACTTCTGGTTCTTAATTTGTAACCTCTATAGCAGCAGACTGGAAATAGGGATCAAAACTATGATTTTGGAGTACAGGTAAATAGTTAATTTAAATCATATATATTTTATGAATATAATTTTGAAAGATAGGAGAAGGAATTATTAAGGAAAAATTAATATAGTGTTTAAAAAGATGTGTCACTCTGAAGTCCAGAATTAAAATAAAAGTTAAATCATTTTTATTTTCTAAAATGTTCATTTATATTTTAGAAAAGTATACACTTAAATAAACACTTATCCTGTGTAAAAATAAAAGCAAAACTAATGCATGGTTTTTGTTTTTAAAAATACTTCAGCTGAAAAATTAAAATTGTATATATTTATGGTATACAACATGATGTTATGAAATATGCATATACTGTGGAATGGCTACATCAAGCTAATTAACATATACATCACTTCATATGTTTATTTTTTGTGGTGCGAACACTTAAAATCTACTCTTTTAGCAATTTTCAAATACGTAATATGTTGTTGTTAACTATAGTCACCAGGATATAAAATAGATCTCTTGAACTTATTCCTCCTGTTTAACTGAAATTTTATACCCTTTGCCCAATCTCTCCCAATCCCAAGGTTCCTAACCCCAGCCCCAGATAGCCACCATTCTATTCTCTGCTTCTATGAGTTAAAGTTTTTTTGGATTCCACATGTAAGTCAGATCATGTGATATTTCTTTCAATGCCTGGGTTATTTCACTTAACGTCCTCCAGGTGTATCCATATTGTCACAAATGACAAGATCTCCTTTGTTTTTTAAGGCTGAATAGTATATATATATAATTTTCTTGATCTAATTTCAAATGCATCTTTTTGTTGTTGTTGTTTTAACTTTTATTTTCATTCTAGGTTCAGGGGTATACCTGCAGGTTTGTTATATGGGTAAATTGCATGTCACAGGGGTTTGGTGTACAGATTATTTCATTACCCACATAATAAGCATAGTACCTGACAGGTAGTTTTTCAGTCCTTACCCTCCTCCCACTCTCTACCATCAAGTAGGCCTCAGTGTCTGTCATTTTCTTCTTTGTGTCCATATGTAGTCAATGTTTAGCTCCACTTATAAGCTAGAACATGCGGCATTTGGTTTTCTGTTCCTGTTAGTTCCCTTATCTATCTCTGTCCATGTTGCTGCAAAACACAACAAATGCATGCTTTTATTTGTAAATACTTGATTCACATGCAATGAAGGGCTTATTAAGGAAATGATCAATTAAGATTCCTCTAGTTCTTGGTTTGTATTATTATTTTTATAACTGATTATATCACATATTATTATTAAGCACTTATTGGTCCAGATTATTATAAACATTGATTACATTCTTAGAAACCTCTTGGTATTAGGACCCACATCAGAAACCACTATTTTCTTAAAAATATGTAACTGAAACATAATAGATTTTTTATTGTAAATGTTTATGATAAAACAATGGAAATATTAATAACTTATTTAATGAACAACTACCATGTGGAAATCTCTGTGAAGATAGATAATTATTTATAATCTAATTATACCATAGGAAGAATATGATAATTTCCAAGTTCCATGACAACACAAATTAATTCCAACTTCAATGATATGTGTTACTCTGAAATACTGTGGAATTTGCATCCCATTTCCACCTCACTCTATATTTGTCTCTGGGTTTTATTGAGTCTGACTTGAAAGAGATGGACCACTCACCAACATTTGAGTCTCTTTGGTCCATCCACAAACATCATCCCAATGACATTGTGAAAATAAAACTTGATCAATATAAACAAATAAAAATACCAAGTCCATGTTGAGGTAATACAAAGTAAAGACAGGGTCATAGCTGATAGGGTATGGCTGTGTCCCCACCCAAATCTCACCTTGAATTGTAATAATCCCCATGTGTCAAGGCCAGGTGGACATAATTAAATCATGGGGGCAGTTTCCTGCATACTGTCCTCCTGATAATAAATAAGTCTCACAAGATCTGATGGTTTTAGAAATGCGAGTCCCCCTGCAAAAGCCCTCTAGCCTGCTGCCATATAAGACCTGCCTGTGCTTCTCCTTTGCCTTCCATTGTGATTGTGAAGCCTCCCCAGCCATGCTGAGCTATGAGTTCATTAAACCTCTTTCCTTTATAAATTACCCAGTCTTGGATATGTCTTTATTAGCAGCATGAGAACAGACTAATACAATGGCTAACAGGAATTATAAAAGTAAGCCTTTCCAGAAAGGTACATTTTGATTTGAATTTTTCTAAAGAAGAAAGAGCCATGGCATGGATACACAGGAGCGTAAGTAAGAATGCACAGAGGGAGAAAGACTGGGGGAATGTGGTTCTTAGCTAGAACCTTAAACCAATATTAGATATTTGGGTAAAGGAAACAATAGAATATATATAAGTTGATGCCTAGGAAAAATTGAAAGGGAGTGAGAGATTTGAAGAAATTACTTTCACTTTGGATATAGGAAGGAGTAGAGATTAGAGGCTGGCAGCAGGGGCACTGTCAGACTGTCAGTACCAATATCAGGATTCAAAGGTGGTTCCGCACTGCAACCACAAGACAATGCTTCTGAGATAGATAATTGGATGAAAGATGCCACAGCAGATAAAGACTATGTGGACACAGACTTTCATTTTACTTAGGTGACAGGCTAATTTAATAGATTTAATTTGAAGACTGAAAATAAAACGACATAATTTTCTAACATTAAATGAGGAAAGTAAACACACATAACCCCATTTTACAGATGAAAAAGTAATCTTGTCATTACAATGTATTTATTTGTTGCATAGCTGAAAAATTAAGTCCAATTATTAGGAAAATATTCCTAGCTTCTGGACTTATAGCATATTGCTTTAACTAAAGATAAATAAATGTGCATGTTTTATTTTTAAAAATTTATTCCTACAAGTAAGTCAATATACCTATTGAAATACTTAACATGAAAATTCACTTTGCAAAATTTTGAGATCTCATTAGCAATTTTCCCTCAATTTTTTCCCTGAAAATGTATTATTTCTTAGTTTACTTCTATGCTTTCAATTCTCAGTCTTAAAGTTGTGACTTAACTACAGGGTCTCTGGTGCCAGACTGCTTGGTTTAAATCCCAGCTGTACCACCTACTAGCTGTGTGATGCCAGGCAGATTACTTACCACTCTTTGGGCTTGTTTTCTCATCTATGCAATAGAGATAATAATGGAATGTACCTTAAAGAATTGTGGGGAATTGCTGTGAATCATTTCATACATATGAAGCAATTAGAATGGGGCCTGACATATACTAAGCACTTAATACAATTAGCTTTTATTATTAGCCTTTGCCCTTAAAATGTCAACTTCTTCCAATAAATGCTAATAGGTGTGATTGTGTGTGTGTTTGCACGTGTGTGTACATGCATTTTTTTGGTGTGTCTTGTGATATATTGGGTGGGGGACCCATGCAAACTGCAGACATTTAGAGGGTGATAACATCTGTTCAGTAAGCTGTGCTTTCTGTTTTTCTTCAGTTTTAAATCATAATGTCCCTAATAAAAGTGACTTACCTGGTTTTCATGATGGGGTAATTATTAGTATACCCACCCCAAAAGAAATGCCTATTTGTGTCATCCTCATTAATGTTATTGTCATGCCAGCCCCACCTGTTTTTGGTGTCTATATTCCAGAAGAAATATCCCAGTCCTTTTCACTGAGAGCTGTAGTTCACTCATCTCACTTCTGAAGGGTGCTGTCCAGAACTGAAGTCCCGGTCTGGTCTGACCACTGGACAACCTCATGGGGCTATTTTGTCCCCTGTTCTAGGCACCAGTATCCCATGCCACTTGCATGCTGATCATGTTTTTGGTTTATGTTTCACTGTTAATTAACTAAATCCCTTGGGTCTTTTGTCACATTGAAACTGTTAGCCAATTTTGACATGCCACCCATCCCTAGTTCATCTCTTCTAGTGTAAAGAATTCAAATGGAAGAAACAATTTAACAGGCATTATAAGTTGGTAACATTTTAAAAGGTATAATGTCTAATTTTTGAACATGAAAAGTGAAATCAGTGATACACTAATTCTGTATTACTTAAAGTAACACCAGTTGCTGTAATAAACAACCAAAAAAATATGCAATGATGGGAAGATGAAAAAATTTTATTTCTTATTCATGTAAGGTCCTTTCTCTAACTGATGATTCAGGTCTCAAGATCTTTCAATCTTGTAGCTTTATCATTTTTAACTTGAGGTTTTCAAAATTACTCCAAGGTGAGAGAGGGAAGTGCATGGAAAATCACACATGGGACACTCCCATCTCTTTCATTCATTTTCCAACGCCTTTAACTTAGTCACAGAGCTGCCTCTAGCTGCAAAGAAATGTAGTCTAGCTGTGTGCCCAGGAAGAAAAGGAAATGGACGTATTTTGCAGCAGTCAGTCTCAGTCAGTCTCTGTCATACATAAGCTGTTTGTAAGAGTAGAAGTGAATTTATGCTGGGTAGTACTAAATGCTATGTTGATGGAAATTTAGTGACATGAAACTCTATTCATTTTTAGATTAAATAAGCATGTTACAAAATAGATTAACATCATAACTCAATTTCATTTAAAACTATTTTCACATATATATGCACTAATTGTACATGAAGCATGTATACATATGTGTATGTATTATGAAGACATTCAGATCTATACATGTGATATAAAGACTAGAAGGTTGTGGCAGGATTAAAGATGATATTTCATTTTTTATTTTTGCTTTGTCAATTTCTGATCTGTCAACATAAGTATATATTATTCTAAAATAAAATTATACTTGTAAATGTAAATAGTATTTAGCTTGATCTCTTAAATTGTACCATTTTAATTTAGGTCATTTGTTCCATTTCTCTTTTGACTTGTCATCCCACATATTTGTATGTCCTTCTAACTTTGTTCTATCTGGAGTACTCAAAGTGTGCCATACATTGCATGTAAGTCACTGATTAAAACATTGAAAGGACCAGGGCCTCTTTGTCACGATACTGAGACCTTTTATCTTTCCATCTCTGTGTCCCTAGTGCCCACCTCAGGGCTTGGTACATACTATGTACTCAGTTAACACTTATTTAAATAAATGAATAAATGTTGCTGATAGTAATTCATTAAGGATCAGTACTTTTTATCTATTTGTGTTCATTCAATCCACACAAATAGACATGGTTTAACTTATGATTTTTCAACATTAAGATGGTTTAAAAGCAATATGCATTCAGTATGCTCCTAAGCCTATGATGGTGTAGATAAGCCCATTGTAAGTTGATTTAGGATATCTTGAATTTATGATGAGTTTATCGGGACTGCATAATAAATCGGGGAACATCTGTATACATATTTGCAGTTTCCTATACTTTGTTTCTCCACTTTGTCCTAATTTGCAACATGTTATCAGTGATAATAAAAGTTAACATGTATTCTCCTAATTTTGTGCCAGATACTATTCTAAGTTTTTTATAGGGAGATTCATCTAATCTTCCCAACAAACCCATGATATAGGTTCTATTATTTTTTTCATTTTTATATTAAAAAGGTACAGAGATGTTAGGTGATTTGCCCAAAGTCACACAGCAAATGGCAAAACCAGACAGTCTAGCTCCAGAATCTATTCTTTGAATTCATCATCTTCTATCCCCTTAATCCTCCATGAGGCTCTTAATTGTTTTATACAAGTTTTTTCAAAATTTTCACATTATGTGGCCATCTACTACAAGTTGGTCTGTTGGATTTATGTACACAGTCACACAATTAGGAAGTGAAAGAACTGAAATATACTGTTGTGCTTTTTCTACAATACTTACGTGCTAACAGAAATTCCATTAGTGGTGCATAGCTTATTCATGATGAACCTCTGCTGACTCCTAATGACCATTGCTTTCTTTTCTAAATGTTTTATTTTATTTTATTTTATTTTGTTTTGTCTATTTGTTTTGAGACAGGGTCTCACTCTGTCATGCAGGCTGGAGTGCAGTGGCACAATCACAGCTCACTGTAACCTCAAGCTCCTGGGCTCCAGCAATCCTCCCGCCTCAACCTCCTGAGTAGCTAAGACTGTAGACATGTGCCACCACGTCCAGATAATTTTGTTTTTGTTTTTTTGTAGAGACAGGGTCTCACTCTGTTGCCCAGCCTGATCTCCAACTCCTCCACTTAAGCAATCCTCTGCTCAAAGTTCCTCAGCCTCCCAAAGCAGCGGGGTTATAGGCATGCGCCACCGTGCCAGTCTCTAAATGTTTTTTAAACTAATTTCATAATAAATCCTAGAATTTTTAAATGTATAAAAATCAGCTTCCCACTGTCTAATTTTACCCCCTCTAAATTTTTTTTGACAATATTTAGCTGTTTTGAGCTTCCTCGCGTCCCTTCCAATGAGAACTGCACAGAGGTTACTAGTGCTGTTTCATGCCTACACCTGAAACATCCTCTAGTGCTGTGGGAAAAAAAGTCTTTCTAGGCTGAGAGACTGGAACTTCTTTTTACAGCATCTCGGCACTTGGCTATCTGTTCACCTATCTTAGGTTTCAGTTCCTTCAACCATGTTTATTCTACCTTTCCCAGTTTAAAAGTCATTCTCTTTGATGGAATGTAGGAGTAAAATAGAAGTGCATTCATTTTCTCTCATTTGTTAACTTTACATTGTCTATTGCATGAGGCGGACTGATTCCTTCTTGTTCTTCTTGCCCCAGATATATGTAAAAAGGCCATTTCTATTATTGTTAGCATTGCACTGTTATTATTAGCATGAGCATTTTTGAAAGTCTCTTTACCTCTGGTTTTATATTTTCTTGAGGCAATCTTTAGTTCTTCATACAACTTTTCTGGAATGCATTTGTGTGTGTGTGTGTACATGCCTCTTATTCCATCTTTTATTGCTATCATTTAAAGCCCAAGTTTGTCAGAGATAGCCATAATCAATCAGGCACACAAATGTCCATTTTAAAGAGCTTTCCTCTGTTTTTTAACTCAATGAACATAACCAATTATTTAGGAAAGATGGTTTGCATTATCCTTTACAGATGATACAGTATTTACATAGGAAAGAACCTACTGCTTTGCTCAATCAAAAATCTAGCTACTTTGGCCATTTCTCAGTTAATACCTCATTATATTATTCACAGTTGAGACCTATGTTGAAATGTATTTTAGTGGTCTAGAAATACTTTCATATTCGTCAATGCTCTTTTGGATTTTCTCAGTGTTTCGGTTTGTTTTGTCATTTTTGATCAACCAATTTATTGTTTTAGCTTTTAGTACAAAATATACTTCTAGCTAGATAATCCATTTATCATTAAAATATCTGCAAGGAAAAAAGTTTATGATGATGAATCTGTCACTGTCTAGGGCCTAACCTCTTCTATTTTCTCTAAAACGATTATGTTTGCAATACAATTTTTTATAGCTAAGAGTTTAGGGGAAATGAAACCATTGTGTTGTAGCAAAACAGATGGTAACTAATGTATTATCAGGGAACAGAATCAGATTTTTGGGGGATACTTCTCCATTTCTCTAATACTGAGATTATTTGTATTTGTGATTTTATAGTTAGAATTTATTTGATTTAGAATTTTCTAGCATTATTGAATTATATTTCTCTAAATAAATGCTGGCTATGAAACTATTGCTATAGTTTGATCTGAGCAATGTAACTTTACCCAGTATTTTTCTCAGTATTTTGACCTTTAAGAAAACATCATGGTAAAGTCTCTTCATGTCTCTATCACGAGTACTTCTCAAAGTGATTCATGTTGGTTAAACAGTCTCCATCAATACAAATTAGGACTTGTTCATGACAAGTAACTCAAATCTTAGCAAACAAAGGAAATATTTGGCTCCCTAACTGGAAAGAAGAGGGGCGAGGTTAGTATCAGGCATGCTTGGCTCTGATGTCAGCATCAAGGGCTCATTCTCTCTTTTCATGGCCTGGCTCCACTTCCCTACTCAGGCTCCATTTTCAATCAGGCTTTCTCAGGTGGCATGGAAGATGGCTCCTGGTACTCTTACAACTTACGATGAGAGAGAGAGAGAGAGAGAGAGAGAGAGAGAGAGAGAGGCCGACCCTCTTTTTCCAAGTCAGAGAAAATATTGGTTAGTTCTGCCTGGGTGACTTGCCCATCCTTGATCCAATTTTTGTACTATGGGGGGATGCAGCACTCTTCTTAGCTAGACTGAATCATCACCTTACCCATATGGCCAGGGGTTAAAGCACTAGTGACAGCCCAACTCAAAGTACATGGTATAGAAATTTGTTAATTGCATATAAAGAACAGTAGGGTGCTACCACCAAAAGAAAGGAGAAACAATGCCATCACATGCTAAGATAAAAGGTATCTCCTTGACTTGTGCTGACTCTTTAATCTTCTGGTTGAGAGTATAGCACAGCAATTCCAGGTGCCTTGCTTTATCAGAATGCGGTTTCCAAGTAAATTAAAGTTGTTTACATCCCTACTATGAGGTAAGCATTGTGCTAAAACAATGGCTTATCCAAAATACAAGTTTCCTGTATCCTATACACTGTTTTTAAACAGTTTGAGTATTATAATCTATATTAGGAAGTATTATTACTCTCCTGCTTAGCCAAATACTTCTTATGAGTGTCTTACTTATTGCTGTGTAACAAACTCTCTTAAAACATAGTGGGTTATTTAGCTCACAAATCTGCAAATTGTATAGAGTCTGTGACAGTACCTTACCTCTGCTCCATTTGTCAACATCTTGGGCAGTCTGAAGGATGGGTAATAGAATCATCCGAAGGCTTATTTCTCACTCACGTGTCTAGTGGTTGATACTAGTCATTGAATAAGACTTTAGTTTTGGCTGTTGCCTGGAACATTTGCATGTGATCTCTCCATGTGGTCTGGGCTTCCTCTCAATATGGTGGCTGGGCTCCAATGGTGAACATTCAAGAGAAAGAGCCAGGTGAAAGCTATGTTACTTTTCATAACTTAGCCTTGGAAGTCACTCAGGATCACTTCTGCTACATTTTATCATTAAAACACCTACAAAGAGTCACTCAATTAGAAGGGGAAGGGAGATAGAATCCAATTCTTTGCTGAGAGGATTGTAAGGTTCTGTAAGAACATGTGAGAAAGATCATGTGAAACTGGACATATTTCTGTGGCCATTTTCAGAAAATGCAATCTGCTGCACTGATACCCCTAAGAATGATAATGTAACTTGCTTGCACTTCTTTGTCCTTTATCTTCTTCCAAGGGCTATTTATCACTCTCTGCCCTACCTTCTGCATCATGGATCTAATTTTTCTCCAATAAATGTGAAACATATATTTACTGTTGTAAAACACAAGGAAAATACAAATATGAGAAAGACTGAATAGCTAACTTCAGAGAGTTTACCTATGCCTGACCTCCTATATCAGAGGAAGAGGTATTCAATGAGAAATTTCTTCTAATTTATAATATCATCATTAGAATGAAGACCATATTTTTGCCTTCTTAAAGACAGCAGTTTATATTTCTTTATTCACTGTATCCTATGCATTGAAATTTAAGTGCATAAATACAAATAACTTGTTTCAAAATTTCTTTTCTACTTTTTTTCTAAGGAAATACTTCTTTACTACATTTTTCTGTCTATCACACAAGTTGTCTATGGCATAGAAATTCATACTTTTATTCAAATCACTCTTCAAGTCGAAATTCTTCTAGATAAATACGTCACTCAGTCTTTCTTATTTTCTCATCTGTAAACATTGCCATTTTTGCTCTACAAATTCATCCCTTCTGTAAATATATCTTTCTTAAGAAACACCATTTATCTACATTTGTCAACATCATCCTGTTCCTATGCTGGTTAAGCTAAAGTATTAATAATGAACAACTCTGCTTTCTCTGTTTTCTCTGTATTAAGAACTTCAGAAGACTGGGTGACCAATTGCGCTGACTCAGAAATAAAGATTTTCACTACGTGGCAGGTGCCATACTCTATCAAAAAGGTATACAATATCCTGATGATACCAGAAACATTTTCATATATGTCAGATTTTTAATAGATATTATAAAAAACCATTTTTAAAGTCCTGGTTTATTTGATGGCACAGGGCGGAATGTTTCACAGAGCCATATGCAGCTCTTTCTTTGAAGCCTCTTTTCCAGATTTTTCTCCCACCTGTTATGCTGTGTCTTCAAAATCCTGCTTATTTCTATACTTCTACTTCTTCCTTCAAGGGTCACAGGAGGGTCACTGAACACACCTTCATACTCAGCAGTCTGTAATTTTATACATAATTTAGTACAATTATCAAGGTCACCCCCATTCAGCCCTTTTAAAGTTACCCCCTCTGGGTAGACACAGCCTTGCAAGGGTAAAGGCATGGAGAGGTGCACACAGATTGAATTTCAGCCCTCACTACCCTTGTCAGGCCAGCTAGAAGGGGCAGCCCTGCGTCTCTGGTGACTCCTGCAGGGCTAGAACCCTGTGAGCATTTCAGAGCTGTGAAGTGTGCCAGATCCAGTCTGTAGGCAAGGACGGCTATAGTCTTTGTTCTAAAGAATGTGTTTTAGGAAATCATTTATGTCTTTCTCTCTAAACCCTGAGCCAGCACAATATGCAAAACTATCAGCTGAAGGGAAATCTTATTTTTGAAACTACGTTTATTATGAAAACCAAACCAAACCAAACCAAACAAAAATCCCCTCACATCAATAAAGGATGGAGCCAGAGTGCAGCCTTTGGGTGCCAGATGTTGGTGAAATCTGACTGGTCAGCTTGCCTCTTTGGAACGGGGAACACACAAACCTGCTGTTTGAGTTAAAGGAATCCATTACTAAGCAGATAATGGGCCAGAAAGCAGAGAAGGAAAAGTACTGACAATTGGGCAAATAAAAAAGGGGGGTGCAATTCTCAGAAGCTTAGGGGAAAACTTACAAGCAGGTAGTTTATTTCATGTCATTGTAGACAAACATGGACAGTGTTAATTTAATAAATAAATAAATAAATATACAAGATGGTACAACCGAAGCCCCTCACCAAACTGCAGAATTTAATATTTGATGTATTTGGAAAGAGGGTGAGGGATGAGCTATTTTGCCAATAAAATTCAATCTGGGAAACTATCTCTTGTTAATCTATAAAAGGTCCAATTCTCTACTAATGACCTCATTTCTGCATTTTTATGCTAGTTTTTGTGCAGTACCAGCCACCAAAGAATTCAATGCTGCATTCTAGTTTGAAAATAAAAAAGACCTATAACTTTATTTTAGAGTTACAAATAACGGTAAAGAAATCATAGTAGCTATTATTTGAATGTTTACCATGAGCTGCACATTGCACATTACATTTGTTATTTCATTTAATTTTTACAACAAACTTATAGATAATTTCCAATTTCAGATCAGTAAACCACAGCTTAGTGAGTCTAAGAAACTTGCCCAGGGTCACTCGGCTGATAAGTGAACTGGGATTACAACTCAATTTGGTCTAACACCAAAACCCATGCTCTTTACTTCTCTTTGCTTCCCTTACTGCATTGAGATTCTTTAGTACCAATCCATGTGATTTGGTTTTAATATTTTTGCAGTCTTACTCAGTTTGGATAATTTGCAGGTCAAATTACCTACTGATGTGTAGCTAGCTGATTGAAGAGTTTGAACTCAGTAGGGTATAAATGATTTGCTTCCTTTTCATCATTGCTTTCACTTGTACTGTGTGGAATTGCCCTGTCCTGTGTTTTTAATGAATTTCTTGGGCAGATTTCCTAACTTTCTGGTCATTCTTGGTTATTAAAATTTAATCCAGTCTACTTTATACATTTCCTGTTCAATGCAGTTTTCCTGTCCCCCATGCTGATCAAGTTTGTCATTAAAGGATAGGATTCTGGAGGGGCAGTTCTGTTTTACTAATTCTCTGCCTCCTCCCGCAACTGGCCCACAAAATCTTTTTTTTTGGGCCCAGCTCCTACATAGTTGGTAGCTGAAAGCTACATCATCAATATGGAGGTTTCCTCTGCCTGGCTCTGCCTCCCTCAGGTTCTGCTTAGGGCTAATGTGATGTATAATTTCTTTAGATCATCCAGCACCTTTCATCACTGAAAACTCCCTCTAAAAGCCATTTTCTCCTTCTGGTCCCTGCCAGCAATTCCATGTGGTTTACTCCCGTAACAGTGAGAGGACAACTCCTCTTGCTCTCTGGGCCCCACCACATGCATCAAGGGCCTTCTACCTTCCTACACTGTGTTGCAGTTCCCTCTCCTCCTATGGAAACACTATCAGCATCTCTCCTACTTTTAGGACTATCCAGACAGGGAACATATGTTACTTCCTCAGTCATCTCTCTCCATGCTCAGCTCCCTTCTAATGGAGTCAAGACCTCAGAAATACAAACATGCAGACAAGGATCAAGGCACAGTACCACCTTCTAGAATTTTCTACTTCACTTGCTCTTTGTGGGAGATAATGTACCAGTAAAGAGGAGGAGAGAGAAGAGGGCAGGAAAAAGCTTCTCGGCTAAACTCGGCGCTCACTCCCCTGGCTCGTCACTCTGAGAACTCTCTCTGTGTCTGGAAGGTGGTAGGTGGGAGGGAATTACGATTGTGTTAGTGGGCTGGTTCTTTCGCATCTTCTGTGAGTTGTGAGGAAGGTTCTGGCTCCAGCTTTCAGTAGCTTAGTAATAGTTTTTAAAATATGTGTGACTTAAATTTCCCTCTATTCAACTTTGGGGCAATTCAGCTTTGGAGCCACCACAATTTCAACAGAGGAGAAAAAAAAAATCAGATTCAACAATGTATTAAGACATAGAGAAAGTAATTGAGAGTGGGAGTGGGTGTAATTTTTTTCATCAATAAATATTTTATGTTTTAAAGAAAATAAAAAATTATTCTAGAAGTGCTAAGTAAAAGTGCTCACATGTGTAATAATACATCCCTCTTAAGTATCTTAATTTACATTTTTGAATCTCAACAATTCTGTATTGGAGATGAAGTATCATTATCACCATTTTACAGATGAGAACACTGAGGCTTATACTGGTAAGCAATTTTTCTAAAGTCTCACTCTTAAACTGGCAGTGCTGGATATGTGTGTGTTGTGTGTGTGTGTGTTTTATTATACTTTAAGTTCTGGGATGCATGTGCAGAATGTGCAGGTTTGTTACATAGGTATACATGTGCCATGGTGGTTTGCTGCACCCATAAACCCGTCATCTAGGTTTTAAGCCCCACATGCATTAGGTATTTGTCCTAATGCTCTCCCTCCCTTTGCCCCTCTGACAGACCCCAACATGTGATCTTCCCCTCCCTGTGTCCATGTGTTCTAATTGTTCAACTCCCACTTATGAGTGAGAACATGTAGTGTTTAGTTTTCTGTTCCTGTGTTAGTTTGCTGAGAATGATGGTTTCCAGTTTTATCCATGTCCCTGCAAAGGACATGAACTCATTCTTTTTTATGGCTGCATAGTATTCCATGGTGTATATGTTCATCCTTTTCTTTATCCAGCACTGGATATTTGACTCAAAGCATTGCTCAGTCTTTATGTACTTATCTTAGGAGGGTTTCCTAGAGCACGGGCCCCCAACCCCTAGGCCATGGACAGTGGCCTGTTAGGAACTGGGCCACACAGCAGGAGGAGAGCAGCCAGCAAGAATGAAGTTTCATCTGTATTTACAGCTGTTTCCCATTGCTGGAATTACTGCCTGAGTCTGGCATTAGATTCTCATAGAAGGGTTAACCTCCTTGTGAACTGCGCATGCAAAGAAATCTAGGTTGCGCACTCCTTATAAGAATCTAAATGCCTGATGATCTGTCACTGTCTCCCGTAACCCCCACTTAGGACTGTCTAGTTGCAGAAAAACAAGCTCAGGGCTCCCACTGATTCTACATTACGGTGAGTCCTATAATTATTTCCTTACATATTACAATGTAATAATAAAAACAAAGTGCACAGTAAATGTAGTGCACTTAATCATCCTAAAACCATCCCCCCACCCCCAGGTCCATGGAAAAATTGTCTTCCACAAAACCGGTCACTGATGCCAAAAAGGCTGGGGACCAATGTCTTAGAGGAATAACCTGAGAATTGGACTCATGTGCTGGAGAATTAAGTTTTGCTCTTGGGAGAAATTTGTACTGGAATGAGGGAAGCAAAACAGAAAAGGGGAAGAAGTTCAACAAGGAGGTGGTTTCTGGAGAAACCTAGACTCAGCCTGAGCCCAAAGGGAGCACTACAGTGTAAGTTGCACCATAGAGTTTGCTGGCCCTTGACACAAGGAGCTGAATTTTTCTGCCCCTTACCACTCAGTCACTGGCCAACTGTTACCCTGTAGAGAGTGGATTGGGGGATGTAGTAACTCCCTGGTACCTCAGAGTGAATAGGGGCACCAACAGAGCTGGCTATAATACTACTACTCTGCCTTTCACCATGTTAGTAGTTAATGGAGACATATAAGACAACCAAGGAGAAGATTAAGGGAGATATCTTAGAATAAAATTCAAAAGGTCAACAAAAATGGCAGTATTGTTATATTGCCCTTTGTTTGAATAAATACATTTACTCTAGCTTTACCTGGTATTTTCAGTATAGATAAACCGATCATTAAAATCTGTTATTTCTTAGAAAGACTTTTTGAAACGCAACTCAACTAAATTACAATGAATGTGTTCGTTCAAGGAAAACACCCAATTTTATGACTTTCTCTTCTAAATTAGGCTAAGAAGAGTTCAAACGCAAAGCAAATTATGAGAATCAAGGCTATGTCTTTAATGAAAAGGCAATTTTGGCTCAATAGGGTGAAATTACATGGTAAGTTTGAATGAAAATTTATTATTCTTTGCTTTAAATATATTCTGTTCATACACCTTAGCCATTATCGCTAGGTATTTTTAATAGACAAAAATTAATATGATCAACCTTCTTTAAGACAATTATTCATGTTTATTTAAGGCACCTAACCAAGTCCCATTACTTTAACTTGAATTCATGATAAATAATGTTTTAAACTACTTCATTCAAACAACCATTGTAGTATAATTGTATCACAACATTAATTTTTAACACATATTGATAGCAGGTCATGTGGCAGGTAATATTCAAAGTGCTGAATTTGTCATAATTTATTTGATCTTTGTAACAGTCATGGAGAACGGGTACTGTTATCATGTCTCTTCTACAGATGAAGAAACTGAGGCAGATTCAATAACTTACCCAATGTCATATGGTTGGTGGGTGAAGGAGCTAATATTTGAACTTAGGCAGCATGGTTCTAGGGCCCTGCACTGAGTATAAAAAGTACTGAAATACAGGTTATTGATATTCATAAATTTTGGTGTTTATTTTTGCCATATGCTGTTTTGACTCCATTTATAGATTTTACAAATTAAATATTTAGAGAAAATCAATAATACAGTTGACAAAAACAAAACATAGAGGATCAATAAGACAATAGACAAGGACAAGGTACATGGTGATTCTAAAAAATGAATGATTTTATTATGTAATTGTATTTAATCTTAGATGTTTATAATTCAAATTCCATTGCTCTGTATTTTTGTTTTTATAATTTTCTATAGTTTATGAAAAGTTATCAGAGCATGAATTTTTAATTGTTTGATTATAAAATATACCCTTATTCTTTCCTATGTTTCCCAAATAGTTCCTAGATCCTACATCTGCCCTTCCTTACAAACCACACGTGCACATACACACACATAATTATGTACGTGTATGCAATTACAAGTTAACAATGAAGCCTTAGTAGAATATCTGACTTGGGATGAAGTGGAAAATGGTTAATTTACCCCATCCTGACCTCAGCTCAACAGTTTCCTGTAATGTATTAGATGTCTTTTGGTGTCATATTTTAAACTATATTGTAACAATCCATCCATCCCTTTTCCTTCCCTCCCTCCCTTCCTTCCTTCCTCTCTCCCTTCCTCTCTCCCTCTCTTCTTTTTTCCTTCCTTCTTCACCACTTAATGAGCTCATGCTCTACAAATACATGTAAGACCAGGGCATATGAATTATATTCTGGGCTCCTAAGGAATATACAGCCTAACACCTGGAGGGCCTTAGGTGTTTGGGCCTTGAAGGGTTCCTGGCTGCAACTGATTTGTGTGAAACTAGGACAAAGCACTTTTGTTTTCTCTTTTGGAGACTGAAGTGTTTGGATGGCTTCTAAAGTCTCCTGAAGTTTTGAAAACAAAAATAATTTTTCATAATCTAAGAATAAACAGAGAATGAGAAATGTCAGCAAAGTAAGTGTGTAAGTATAAGTCATGATTAATAAAATGGTTAATAAACTAGTTTTCCTATTAATGTAGGAGATTAAGCCAAATGCAATAGGTACTATCAGGAAATTTGAAATGAAGACCCATAGTGAATGTGAAAAGGTAGATATATTAAGAATGGACAGTAGAGATTTGCCTGAAATATATTTCTTTGAACTCTATTCCTGGATTATTATAAACCCTATCCTAGTTTCCCACAGGTCCAATTTCACATGCAAGTCAACCCTATTCTTAGTTTGTCCTTTTGCCATATTATTCTAACACACACAAAAAAGATGTTCATAGATTATTTATAATATTATAGCTTTGCAGAAATGTTTTCAAACATCTTTGGAGTACCTTATTCTGTAACTATTATTGTAAATATTTTCCATATAAAAGTTAATTTTGAAACATATCTCTTATTATGTAATTACAACTGCTTTACTTTCATAACAAAGTTTACATTGATTGTGGAATGTATTGCCACTTTCTTCCCATAAAGCATATCAAGTAAAAATACAGACTTTTTTGTATTACCAAATTTCATTGACAAATACAAGACTTTTTATAAGTGGCACTGGCATGCTATATATTCATTTATAAGTGAGACTTGTATTCCACATATACATAATATAAAAAGTTAGGAATATGTTTTAATCATTTAATGACAAACTCACCTAAAAGGTCTTTTTTTTTTTTTTTTTTTTTTTGAGACAGACTCTGGCTCTGTCTCCCAGGCTAGAGTGCAGTGGCGCGATCTTGGTTCACTGCAAGCTCCGCCTCCTGGGTTCACACCATTCTCCTGCCTCAGCCTCCCGAGTAGCTGGGACTACAGGCACCCGCCACCATGCCCAGCTACTTTTTTGTATTTTTAGTACAGACAGGGTTTCACCGTGTTAGCCAGGATGGTCTTGATCTCCTGACCTCGTGATCCACCCGCCTCGGCCTCCCAAAGTGCTGGGATTACAGGCGTGAGCCACGGTGCCCGGCCCTAAAAGGTATTTTTACCAGTCAAGAAAACATTTATATTGCACAAGGTATTTTTATTAGTTTTGGCATAGCTAATTTCTTCACAGTGTGTTTTAGGGTTTATATACAACTTGAATTGTAATGTCCTCACCTGAAATTTCATACATTGTTAACCAGCTCTCAAATCAGGGGATATTTAAGGGATCAATTGCGTTTGCTTTTTTGCCAAAGCAAACAATGCCAAGGTCTCAGTTTATTAATGATGAAAGAGACTAGAAAGCCAGAACATGGATATTTGTAATAATGTTTCACAATACTGATTTTTGTTAAATTGTATCATATGGTGTAGCATATATTTAGTTTGAAAATGAAAATGAATTGAAATTCTTTTCATGACAAGGATAGAAAAAAGATTTTAAAGAAAAAAAAAAAAGGAAGATTCTTCAGGATTTCTGAGACCAGTCAGGATCTGGGTCCATCTGTGAATGAGCATCACTTTTCTGCCAGGAGTAATGATTGAGCTGCATTTCTGCAAGACTTATAAAAATTGACATCAATGTTTCGAACTCAAAAGTGAGGTTACAGTTATTGGTGACTCCTTGATTTTTTTTTAATGGTGTTGCAGTTTTTTCAATTCATTTTACATTTCCAACTCTGTGTCTTCCCGGGCACTGAGGCCTGTGATGCAACTCTGCATCCAGACATATTCTAGGCTATCGTCATTTGCCAGGGTTGCCTCTCACACAAGAAGAGAAACTCATGTGTTAAGTTCCCTCACATTAGACTCTATGGATCTGATTCTGCATAAAACAAAAATGATGAACTTGGAATGGTGATACCCAGTGACTAATATGAAATATTAGTATCTTTCAGGTTCCCTTCCAAAGAGATGATTTTGAGGCTGTCATTTTATTCTAGTCTACTAAATGTACAAGATTTTGTAATAAGAACCAGGAGTGGTGGCAGAGAGGAACCAGAGATGAGTCATTAGAAGATTGGAAGGGTTTCATAGGGGATCTAGCCCAATCCTAATTTTAGAGGGTCAAGCACAGGAATAAATGATACTTTTTATTTACCTTAGCATTTCCTTACTTTGAAAATCTTGTTTTCTAATAGATCATTCTCTTGTCAGTAAATTACTGTTTGAGAGTTGAATGTAATTTAAACAGCATTTTCATGGCACTTTAGAAATAAGGAATGATAATTTTAAATCCTTTAGAAATGAAACTAGCTTGTTATATTTTGATCCCTCTGAAAGAGGCATAAGGAGGGATTTATTAACATCAATTTTCCACTTTTGATGCCCTCTGTAGGAGGTGCTAGTAAAATTCAGATATGTTCCCAATGCCTCAATTTGAGTGTCCTACTGAATGACTTACTCAGATGGAAGTGATAGAACTGTCCTTCCTCATCATGTGATAAGTGAGATTATTGAGGATTTATGCTAAATAGAGCCCTTGATTATAAAGAGAGCATTTTAAACTCTTTTTTAAGTTTCCTGCTCATATGCAACCATGCTACTGAGGTTCCCTGACATTTCTGGTATGGCCAAGAACGTATCTATTGGCCACTCAGGAAAGATACTTCCTTTCAGAAGGCCCTTTTTAAAGTGGTAGGCTGTGTTGCTCCTGGCTACCTTTAATTACTCAAATACCTTCTATATCTTGAAATTGATGTTGTCCTCAGAATCCAGATGGCATGGAACACATTTTCAGTACATCTAAGATCAAATACGCAGTTAATAATTTTTTTTTTCAGAATAGACCAAATTGTCCAACTTATTAAATTTATTAATTTCAATAATACATTGGCTAGTAGGAATATTACATATTTTGCATCTGAGAAAAATTTATTAGTATTAATAAGTTTATAAGCAATTCATCACCTACTCAGATGGTATAATGTAGCAATTTATTGTATACTATGTGAATTTTGTCAACAGGGAATCCCCTGATGAAAAAAATAGCTTAATATTAATTACTAGCACCATCTGTGCAAAACAATAGAAAAACCAATATTTTAAAATACAATGACTTCATGCATGTCAGTTATCTTCAACATTAAATGCTACAGTTTTGTTGATGCAGTTTACCTGTCTATTAATTTAAATAATGCATGTCCTTACAGAGGTTAAAACCATGAATAAATGAATTAAAATTAAATATAATGAAACATTTAAATAGGTGTAACATGAATCTGATTCATTCTTCAGGAATATATCCTGTATGCATGTATTTATATACACATCACTGTACCATCTGCTAGGTTTTTACAGGTTGAGTATGAATTTTCTTTCCACACCTGAAAGGCATATTGTGAATTCCTTGTAGTGAAGAGATTATTCAGTTGAAAAGGTTGAGACAATTGGTGTAACTAATGCCTGGCAGTGGTCAGACTCAAAGAGTACCTTCAAAAGACAGGGGCAGGGGTCATCGTAAGAAAGATCATTTTCTATTTAAATCTTGAGCTCTCAAGCTAACATTTTGCTAATTATGACAACGGATGCTGCTCCAAGCACCAAGGGACCCCCTTTCATCCGTCCTTTTAAACTGCCGTAACCTGCCACCTGGTATGGTCTTTTTATATCCACTTTATGTTCTGGCTTCAATAAATATTTATTGAAAAAATTAATGAAATATTCTGGAAAAGGGAATGGTGAGCAAAGAGGCTTTTCTTAGCTGTTAGTACAAGTCATCCCTGTAGTTCGTTTATTTAGACAGTTTAGTACCTCACACTGCCAAAATTCTCATACTAACCAAGGCATAGAATTAAGAGCCTCAGAGTACACAAGGCATGGCTGGTAATCATTATTGCTAGAAAACATATGGACAACCAGTAGACTTTTCATTTAGGGAGTCTCTTGGGAGATAGTAACCAATTAATTCAAACTTTTCATTAAATAACACTGAGCAATGCAAATCAAACTCCCTTAGTTTACCGTGTTCTGTCGCAGCTAGGAAGAAATCCTCAGGTCTGTAGGCTCCACCAACTTCTCAGATAGTAAAATTCTCTGTGGAGAGGGGAGGATATTGACATTCCACTATGAGTATTTAGCTCTAACTCAGAATTGACATTTATTGTTTAAAGCTGTATCTTATATGTATGTTTCTTTAGACATTGTTTTGGGATGAGCTTTAGTGGTGGCTTCACTACACAGTGCAGTGTTTTTAGAGCACAGGTACCATACTCCTGGGTGATCTGACTCAAAAACTGATTTTTCAGTTTCATAATTGTGTGACCTTAGACATAATTTTCAAATTACTTAACTTCAATTTCTAACATGTAGTCATCCTTATACAACGGAAATGGGACTGCTTACCTCTCACTAATTATATGCTAATATAGAATGAGATAATATCGTGACATCATTAATTATTATTTATTGCTCGTCCATTGAGGTAAAGAAAGTAGAAGATTAAAAAGGATATTGGCCTTTTAAAAAGTGTGTGAATGGGCAATCACAGAATAAACATTAATGCAAATATAGATGCAGTTTCCCAAAGTCATCAGTAGTAAGCAAAAGTAAAATTAGAGACCATAGGATAATTTTTCTCCCCAAATTGTGGTGAGAGGTGACAATGTGCTAGCAGCCCTCACCCTCAGTGCCTCCTCAGCCTCAGCGTCCACTCTGGTGGTGCTTGAGGAGCCCTTCAGCCCGCCAAGGCACCGTGGGAGCCCCTCTCTGGGCTGGCTGAGGCCGGAGCTGCCTCCTTCTGCTTGCCGGGAGGTGTAGAAGGAGAGGCGCGGGTGGGAACAGGGGCTGCGCGCCCCGCTCACGGGCCAGTGCAAGTTCCAGTGGGCGCAGGTGCGGGCGAGGGCGTGGGGTCGGTGGGCCCCCGCACACTGACCAGCTGACTGGCCCCGCCGGCCCAGGGCAGTGAGGGGCTTAGCACCTGGGCCAGCAGCTGCGGAGGTTGCGCCAGGTCCCCCAGCAGTACTAGCCCGCCAGCGCTGCACTCAAATTCTCACAGGGCCTTATAGCTGCCTCCCCCCGGGGCAGGGCTCGGGACCTGCAGCTGCCATGTCTAAGCTTCCCCCTCTGCGGTGGGCTCCCGGGCGGCCCAAGCCTCCCCGAACCGCCCCCTGCTCCTGGGCGCCTAGTCCCACCGACAGCCCAAGGGCTGACCAGTGCAGGCGCCCCTGGGGACTGGCAGACAGCTCTGCCCGCAGCCCCTGTGCAGGATCCACTAGGTGAAGCCAGCTGGGCTCCTGAGCTGGATGGGGACTTGGAGAACTTTTATATCTAGCCAGAGGATTGTATGTGCACCAATCAGCACTCTGTATCTAGCTAATCTGGTGGAGACTTGGAGAACTTTTATGTCTAGCTAGAGGATCTTAAATACACCAATCAGCACTCTGTGTCTAGCTCAGGGTTTGTAAATACACTAATCAGTACTCTGTGTCTAGCTCAAGGTTTGTAAATACACCAGTTGGTACTCTGTATCTAGCTAACTCTGTAGCTAACCTAGTGGGGACTTGGAGAACTTTTATGTCTAGCACTGTGTCTACTTCAAGGATTGTAAACCCAGCAATCAGCACTCTGTGTCTAGCTCAGGGTTTGTAAATACACCAATCAGTACTCTGTATCCAGCTCAAGGTTTGTAAATACACCAATTGGTACTCTGTATCTAGCTAACTGTATCTAGGTAACCTAGTGGGGACTTGGAGAACTTTTCTGTCTAGCACTCTGTGTCTAGCTCAAGGATTGTAAACACACCAATCAGCACTCTGTCTAGCTCAAGGATTGTAGACGAACCAATCAGCACTCTGTCAAAATGGACCAATCAGCTCTCTGTAAAATAGACCAGTGAGCTCTCTGTAAAATGGATGTGGGTGGGGTCAGATAAGGGAATAAAAGCAAGCCGCCCCAGCCAGCAGTGGCAGTCCGCTGAGGTCCCCTTCCACAGTGTGGAAGCTTGTTCCTTAGCTCTTTGCAATAAATCTTGCTGCTGTTTACTCTTTGGGTCCATGCTGCCTTTATGAGCTGTAACACTGACCGTGAAGGTCTACAGCTTCACTCCTGAAGCCAATGAGACCACAAACCCACCGGGAAGCATGAACAACTCCAGATGCGCTGCCTTTAAGAGCTGTAACACTCACTATGAAGGTCTGTAGCTTGACTCCTGACAGCAAGGCCACGAACCCACCAGAAGGAAGAAGTTCCATACACTTCTGAACATCTGAAGGAATAAACTCCAGACACACTGTCTTTAAGAACTGTAACACTCACCGCGAGGGTCCGTGGCTTCATTCTTGAAGTCAGTGAGACCAAGAACCCACCAATTCCGGACACAGTAGTATGTGGTATAGCCAAAGGTATGAGGCAGTAGGCACCCTCAGGCACTATGAGAAGGCAGGTTTAATGACTCGTGTTTTGGGGGAGAGAAATTTAAAAGCACCTCAAAACTATAAATTTTGAAAGCATTAGGTTTTTGACCCAGAAATTTTACTTTTAGAAAAATCTATTCTAAGGTGATTTTTAGCCTCATGTGGAACAAATGTGGATGTCCCCTTAACCTCTCAAACCCTTCAGAAAAACATGATAAAAAAACATGCTAGTACAAAATAACAAATACATAATAATCAAGTTCAAAAAGACATACACAAACACACAGACATACGCATGCACATAAGTGAAATAAAGATAGCCTCAATTTCCAAAATTAGAACTAAAAATCCAGCATGAAAAGTGGATAATGGCCCATGTGAATTTTGATCTGGGAGCATTGAGGTTTTTATTCTCACTGATGCACAGACTACTTAACTTCTGGTTAAATGAGACAATGGGCTGGAACAAAGATTCTGATACAACACTTCCAGCTGAAAGGGAGCCCTAGGAAAAGTGGATAAGAAAAACTCTATCCATTTTGTCCTTTCAAAGAGTCCAAAGAACTCTTTGTCTTTTCAGTGTAGTCAGAAAAAGAAATAAATAAATAAAAGAACAGAAAAAACTCTAAGGGCTTGGAGGCAAAATCTACAGTATCAGCTATTTATATTTTAAATCCTGCCTCCATTGATGGAGATTTAAAAACCTAAAAATGTTTTTAAAAAAACCTAAAAATGATTTAAAAGCCTAATAATGTTTTCAAGTTTCACTTAATCAATAAACTTGCTTTTCTTCTTATAAAATTTATAGCCATATAACCAATTATATCTCTTATTTTGGGGGAGAAATGAAGATGAAGCCAAGAGAGACCGTTTCCACTAAATTGTAACAGTTGTATGGAATTTCATGACCAGGTTAAAAATCTAACCAGTCTGGCTCCAGAGACTTTTACCTAAATCATTTATGAGAACAACGCAGGCTGAGATGAGTTAGCAGATGCAACAAAAATTATAGTAGTCTCAAAACCAGGAGAAAACTAAACAATTTAAAAGAGATTATTATTTTAAATATTTTTAAATGATTGAAGATATACAAGAGGGCATAGAAATATTAACAAAAAATGTGATACCACAAAAATTACTAGACAGACTTGAAAGAAATGAGGTAGAACATCTGAAAGCAAAAAAATATAAAATTAAAATAGAAAATGCAATGAACTGCTTAAATAATAGCTAGACACAGCTAAAAAGGGGGTGAGAAAATGGGGAGACAGATCTCAGAAAAAGCCCTAAAATGCAACCAAGAGCAGTAAGAGGTTGGACACATGAAAAACACTTAAGTGAAGTGGACAATCAAATGGAAATATTGAGCATTCATCTAAGTTTGTGTGTGTAAGAATGGAGAGGGAAGAAATATCTTTGGGAAAAAAATAGCAGCAAATATCCAGAACTGAAAAAGACATGATTATTCAGATTGAGTTCTGAGTAAGAGAAATAGAGCAGAAGTCTTCTTCACTGAGGGAGTTCTCTTGACTTACTCAGTAACTCAGCTAATCAGTGGGTTTTCTCCATTCTCTCTTGCCAGTTCTTATAGTCACTTACAACTAGGCAGTGACTATATGGTACATCAGTGCACTCTTGCTCCCACCAGTTGAATTCTATTTTATTTATTTAATTTAATTTATTTATAGTTTTTGAGATGGGGTCTCGCTCTGTTGCCCAGGCTGAAGGGCAGCGGCGCAATCTCGGCTCACTGCAACCTCCACCTCCCAGGTTCATGCCATTCTCCTGCCTCAGCCTCCTGAGTAGCTGGGACTACAGGTGCCCCCCACCATGCCCGGCTAATTCTTTTTTGTATTTTTAGTAAAGACGGGGTTTCACTGTGTTAGCCAGGATGGTCTCGATCTCCTGACCTCGTGATCCGCCCGCCTTGGCCTCCCAAAGTTCTGGGATTACAGGCGTGAGCCACCGCGCCTGGCCTTGAGTTCTATTTTTAAAAATTCAATTTTGTTTTGTCTCTGTTAAGATGAGTTGCACATGTTATTTTTATTATCCAGACCAATAAAATATCAACATAAAACAAAAAAGTTGTGTCAAGTAAAGCTAAATTGAATGTTTTGGGAGAATTCCGTAAAGGTATGCCACTTAAATAAATTAGCTCTAAAATTGGGTTTTGGAAGGAAGTCAAAAGTCATAAATATCCGGAATATAGTGAACACAACTGCTTCCTACAATGTCTTTTAGTTTCTTGCATTCACTGTAGAGAAACTGGAATTGGAAATTGTAGAGAATGCATAATGCACGTAGTTCATGAAGGAAAGATGACATAAAAATGAGACCAGTAGGCCTGTCTCAAAGGAAGGGACTTGTCTATTTTAAAACGTTTCCCAACAGTATAAATTAAATGCTTAAGATAGCTGGAGTGCAATGGCGCAATCTCCACCCACTGCAACCTCTGCCTCCCAGGTTCAAGCGATTCTCATGCCTCAGCCTCCCAAATAGCTGGGATTACAGGCATACACCACGTTCAGCTAGCTTTTTGTATTTTTAGTAGAGATGGAGTTTCACTGTGCTGGCCAGGCTGGTCTCGAACTTCTGACCTCAGGTGATCCACCAGCCTCGGCCTCCCAAAGTGCTGGGAGTACAGGTGTTAGCCACCAAGGCAGGCCTAATTGTTGTTTTAAATGATTCCCACCTTTTAAAAATTTTCCATTTCTCCAGTGAGCTAATGCTATAATAAGAGATCTTCCTCTAAAAACAAGAACTACAGGATATCAAAGTCAGGAACAAAAAGGAAATTACTTACCAAGAGGAAAAAAAAAATTAGCAGAGTTCAAATCAGCAACTGTATCTATGATTCCACTGCCAAATCTAAGGTCATGATTTCCCCTATACTTCTTCTAGGAGTTATAATTTTTAGCCCATGTATTTAGGTTGTTTACCAGCACCATTTGTTGAAGACTGTTCTTTCTCCGTTGAATGGATGTGGCAACCTTGTCAAATATCAATGGGTCATAGATTTATAGATTGATTCCTGGACTTTGAATTCTTTTTTCTAAATTTATTTTTTATTTCAATAGGTTTTTAGGGAGCAGGTGGTGTTTACTATATGAATAAATTCTTTAATGATGATTTCTAAGATTTTGGTGCACCCATCACCCAGGCAGTGTACACCATATCCAACATGTAGTCTTTTGTCTCTCACCTGCCTCCCACCCTTTCCTCCTAAGTCCCCAAAGTCCAATGCCTCATTCTTATGTCTTTGTGCTGTACTCTCAATTCTATTCCATTGTTTTATATGTCTGTTCTTATGCCAGTATCACACTGCTTTGATTACTGTAACTTTGTAGTAAGTTTTAAAATTGGGAAGTGCGAGTTCTCCAACTTTGCTTTTCATTTTTTAATGTTGTTTTTGCTATCGAGGGCTCCTTGCAATTCCATATGAATTTGAGAGTCAATTTTTCCATTTCCGCAAAAAAGGCTATTGCAGTTTCAATAAAAATTGCCCTAAATTTGTAGTCATCTGAGGTACATACTAATATCTTAACAACATTAAGTCTTTCAGTTCATGGACACAGGATATCTTTCCATTATTTTAGGTCTTCTTTAATTTATTTCAGCAATGTGTTACGGTTTTCATTGTACAAGTCTTTCACCTCCTTAGCTAAACTTATTCCCTGATATATTATTCTTTTAGATACTATCGTAAATAAATTTATTTTGTTTTCTTTGTTGAGTGCTCATTGCAAGTATATAAAAATGCAACTGATTTGTGTCTATTGATCTTGTACCCTATAACTTTCTTGCATTTGTTTATTAGCTCTAGTAGCTTCTGGTGGATTATTTGGGATATTCTTTTTGTAGGATTATACTATCTGTAAATAGAAATATTTCACTTTTTTTTTTTTAAATATCTGGATGCCATTTACTTCTTTTTCTTGTCAAATTGCTCTGGCTAGAACTTCCAGTGCAATGTTAAATAGCAGTGGTGAAAGAAGCCATCCTTATCTTGTTCTTGATCTTAGGAAGAAAGCTTTCAGTCTTTCATCATTGAATCTTTCATTATGTTAGCTGCAGGTTTTTCATAAATGCCCTTTATTATGTCGATGCACTGACATAAAAATATAACACTATTTGGGTATTTTTAAAAACAGAAGAAAAGGTCAGAAAACTCAGATATTTCAAAGGAAATTGAAATTAAATTATTCCAATATCCTCAGATTTTTCTGAAGGAGATAGACAATTGATCAACACTTGTAGACTTTGTTACGTATTCTTTTAGTGCTTAATGTAAGTGTTTAACATGCTCACTTGACTTATCAGAGTCTATATAAATGAGGAGGAAAATGCAGGAAATAAAAAATAAACATGATTACGCGGGTCAAAGGAATTTTTACAAAGAGAAATTCTAAGATTTGCTTTTTAAAAATTCAATAGCATGTAACTGAATAGTATATAATTATGAAGGGGACATCTGGAATATATTGAGAAAACGTGAGTTAAATAGATGAAAAAAATGTACTAGGAAAATAACAGAAAAAAAGTTGTCCTACAGTTTTAATAACAGGCACAATGGGCCTTATGGAATTTTAGTCTACCTGATATTGGAGGGATGCAGCTCCCAGAGTCAATGACAGCAGGAAGAGGACCACTGGGAACACCAGGAAAAAAGGAAGCTCAGAAGGAATTCAGGAAGCAGGAAACATTGCAACACGCTTGGGCAGGAATAGCCTGGTCAGTATGTTGCCACAGCTGCTGCTGCTGTCATCACCTCTGTTACTGCTGCTACTGTGAGGATTCTGGCCTTCAAAATTTCTAGATGTCTTGTTTCACTCACGTACAGTTCAGAGTCTCGGGAGCACACTATAAGGGACTGGTATGAAGGCTTGGATTCTATGGTGGAGGCAGGCAGTAGGAATTGGTCTCTGGCCAACATGATCAATTGTGGAAAGCAGAAATTCACCAAAAAGTAACTGGGGAGACCTTATGAAGAATAATATATGAGAATTTTTTAAAGTGTCTGGAAAGAGATGAGAATTAGAAGCAATTACTAATATAGAAGGAAAAGGATAGACCAATCAGAATTTTAAAAATTCTACACATTTATGTAGATTTATGCATATTTTATGATAAAATTGCACTCATGCATGGCTTCTGTATTCTTTAAAAACAGGTCCTAAATTATATTTAAAAAAGAACTTTTGCCTTTAAGAGTTGGAAGTATCTACTCATAGCACTTTTAAACTTTCATGGGAATAATTGATGAAAATCCTGCTTCAGCAAAATTCAAGGAAGAAGAAATCTTCCTGGGACTGTACAAATTTCACTGTTGGCTAATCTACTTTTTTTTTTTTTCCTTGAAATGCATTGGCTTCATCTACCTTTAGAAGTTCCTTCTGTTGAAAACTCTAGATGATTTTTTTTTCCTCCCTCTGAAGCCAACTAGATACTTTGTAGTCAAATAAATTGTCAGAAAAATTGCTGAATCTGGAGATTTTGCTGTAGTGAAAATGTGGCCACTGCCTTCTCAGAGTAGCTCACCATTTGGGATTATATATGAAAACCCATGTAAAATAAAAGCTGTCAAAATGACAAAAAAATTATGTCATGCTCGAATTATCATTTTTCTGTGGAAATTTTGTTTTATATGTGTGTAGGGGTGTTGTCTGTGTCTATGTCTGAAAAAGTAGGAGCAGGGAGAGAGAGAGAAACAGACAAAGAGACAAAGACAAACAGAATGACTCACTTCAACTCCGTAAGGCCGATGTAGCTATTTGTATTTCAGGATAAACAATCTGGAGTATAAAATGGACTTCAATATGTACCTTTACTAATAATACTTATCTAACACTCTAACTGAAGTTAATTATCTATGACATAAATCAGGAGAGTCACATCTTGGAGGTTTCTTCTGTGATACTTGTGGATCCATTCACTGGTATTTGATTCATTCATTTATCCCTTTAGCAAATCTCCTTTAAGTGTCTCTTGTGTGGTAGTTTTTTGTTTTTCTTTTTATTAGTTTTTTTTTTTTTTTTTTTTTTTTTTTTTTTTTTTTTTTTTTTTAGACAGTCTCGCTCTGTCACCCAGGCTGGAGTGCAGTGGTGCAATCTTGGCTCACTGCAACCTCCGCATCCTGGGTTCAAGCGATTTTCCTGCCTCAACCTTCCAAGTAGTTGGGACTACAGGCACAGGTATGTGCCTCCACGCCCAGCTAATTTTTTTGTATTTTTAGTAGAGATGGGGTTTCACTGTGTTAGCCAGGATGGTCTTGATCTCCTGACCTCGTGATCCACCCGCCTCAGCCTTCCAAAGTGCTGGGATTACAGGCGTGAGCTACTGTATCCAGCCGTGTGGTAGTTTTTATACTAGACAATAAGGACCAGAGTGAATCAAACACAGGATGAGGAGAAACACACAAGAAGCCAGGCAATCAATATAGGACAATGTGATCTGTGCTAGGATGTTCAGAAAACTTGGGGGGCTCAGAAAGAAGACAATTACTAGATGAGTGAAGATTTGGTAAAGGAACATGTTAGGGTATGTCAAGAAATAAGCGAATGGAGTCTAAGGGATAAAAACTAGTAGAAAAAGTAAAGAAATTTTAAGTAACATTAATTGATAGGGTATGATCTCTGGGAGATTCTGGGGCAATGAGGCAGAGTATTTTAGGAATATCATTATTTCTAGTGGGTAGGACAGATTTCTGCTTGTAGCATATGTGATTCTGGGTTGATGAGAGGGGAGCTGTAATGGCCATCAGCTGTTTTCACTGTCCAGTGTCTATTAACCTTCTTTCAGGGAACCTTAACCTGAACCCCATTCCATTTGGGGAATTAGCTCCTTCCCCACTTCTGGTCCCTTGGGTTTTGTAGAATCTGACACACATCTTGTACAAACATGTACATAGACGCATATATGCACACTCACACTCTCAGCCTTCCTGAGGGGAGCACAGGATCTTGGACCAACCACTACTGTTCCTGCTTTCAACTGTCGTAATTGGTCTAGACATGGTGTGTGACTTAATCAGAACTAAAGTAGAACTTATTTAGTAATTTCCAGGGAAGAGGTATTCACTTTTTTCTGTTAGGCTTGAAGCCTGGAGAATGCTGGGGCTGGAGCTCCAAGCAACCCCTTACTGTCACGTGGCACTTGAAACTGAAGCCAGTATGACAGAAGGCATAGTAAAGAGATGGAGAGAAACCAACTCCTAATTATATTTTCTGGGCCCTGAATCCATTCTTGTCATTTTATGTGAGCCAATAAATTCCCTTTTTTTCCAGAGTTTAGTTGTATTTTCTTTCACTTGTAACTAAGAATCCAATTGATGCAGCCCCCAAAGAGGAAACAGTAGGGTGGAGAATGGAAGAGAACAAGCTAATATTTATTAAGCAACTATTTTGTCCCCACCATGTAAAGCTAAGTACTGCTACTTTTTGTTTTTCAATGAAGTTCACAATATTCCAGCAAACTAAATGACAGAACCCATTTTAACCCAAAGGTCTGCCTAATTCCAAATTCTATTCCTTTTACATAACACTGTGCTATCGGTTTGGGCTTTACTCCAGGCCAGCATTTCCAAAACTGTGTTTCAGGGAATGCTAGTGTTCTTTGAGATGTTAATAAATGTTATGTGGGGAACAATTCTATTTTTGTCTTAGAAAACCTTAATATAGAAGAAAATATCAAACATATTTATGTATTGATGTTTTTGCTTCATATGTCTGAGGTGAATCAAATGGTTTGATGAGACATCACCCACAGAATGAATTATGGATGGCTAAAAATTATACATTGGTGCACAGGCAATGTTTTCAAAATATGCAGTTGATATGGTTTGGCTCTGTGTCCCCACCCAAATCTCACCTTGAATTGTAATAATTCCCACGTGTCAAGGCTGGACCAGGTGCAGATAATGAATCATGGGGGCGGTTTCCCCGCTCCTGTTCTCATGATAGTGAGTGAGTTCTCGTGAGCTCTGATGGTTTTACAAGGGGCTTCCCCCTTTGTTCAGCACTCATTCTTTCTCCTGCCACCCTGTGAAGAGGTGCCTCCCACCATGATTGTAAGTCTCCTGAGGATTCTGCAGCTTGAGAACAAAGTGACACAACAATGTACTGATTTATAACTTTTATATCTTTATTTGAGGACTTAAGTTTGTGCGTCCAACTTGTTCTGGGGATCTTATTCTATGTATTGCTATTAGAGGTTTATACCACACGTGGCTATGTGGCTGTCAAAGGGAAGTTTTGAATAAAAAATCAAACTCTAATTGTTCTCAAATAAAACAATAAAGAAAACCAGAATTATTCTAAGTGAATGTGATTAATGGCAACTATAAACTCACCCTAAAAATTGCGAGGTGAACTTTTTAAGAAGAAATAATTACATATTTTGGAAACTGCCATTTTTAAGCGTTAAAACACTAAATTTGTGTTATTCTCTTTGCTACAATTTACTTTTGAATAATGAGAATTTTGGAATATCCTCGAAGTTAGAGAAAATATTGGAATATATTTGATGCTGTGCTGAAAATGGAGATCTGACTCAGGAATATTCTTACTATGTGGTAACTGCATGAGAAAAGACATAGAAATGCTGTTCTGTTACAAAGGATGCATAATTTTATGCCATGTTATGTTATAAAAATGTATAAATATGGTTTACTTCATGTAGATATTTTAATTCTTTTTGTTCTTTTAAAAACAGTTTAGTATCTTTAAAGGCACTTTAGTTCAGTTATAAAATTTTGAAGACATACAAATAATTTATCTTTCTTATAGAAATTATTTCACCTGAGACCCTTTTGGTTGTCTTTTACAATATAAGGGAGACTTTTATTTTTTGTATCTATTATTCGTTTTGCAAGTGAAAGGAATTGCATGATGATTTTTCTGCCCTTAAAAATGTGAGGAGGTTGTGTAGGAGGCTCCTTATTCTACTGCTATATCTCTGGACAGTCACTGCCCTGCCCTCTATCAAAGGGACTTATGAGAATCTTGTGCTGTGGACAGCTTGGATACTTTCCTCACAGGCTCAGTTGAAAGACAATGGAATACAGTCTTGTCTGCTGGATGATCAATGTGAAATGGGTTGCTTCTCTCTGAGAGGTTCTAGACAGGGCAAGTTTCATGAACTTGCCACCTCTGCATTTCATGTAATGCTGAGCTGCTACTGTCTTGAGATTCTTAATAATTTTGAACATGGTTCGCTGCATTTTCATCTTGCACTGTGCCCCATAAATTATATAGCTGTTCCCGCTTATAGGAGCTGAGTGCATATAGTAAATAAAGTGGACAAAGAATTGTTGTTTTCATGAGATTTACATTCTATTATAGGAGAGAGAAAATAAACAGCATAAAGAAGTATGAAATTTAGAAGTTTTTAAATAGGAGACTAAAACGTGTGCATATATATGGGTAGAGTTTGAAATTTTAGACAGGGTGACTAAGGAGTCTTTAATGAGAATGTGATATTTGAATAATGACCTGAAGAAAATGAAAGAGTAAATCACACTAAGACGTGATAGAAAAGTCTTCCAGGCAAAGGGACCAGCTTGTGCAAAGCCTGAGGGAAGAGGGTACGTAGAACAGTAAGCCGACCAAGGTAACTGGAGAAGATAAATGAGCAGAAGAGTAGTTGAAGATGAGGTCAGAGAAGGTAATAAAATCTCTGAATTTATTCGACGTGTAATGGGAAGCCACAGAATGGTTTGGGCAGAAGAATGACATAATCCAAAAGAATCACAGTGGCTGCTGTGTTGAGAATAGACTGAAGGAATAGAACTGACTGGATAAGAAGAATAGCTAATGGCACCGCAGTGAAGACGATGTAAGTTGTCCACTCAATAGAAACTACACAGTCTGTGGCTTGTACGCTCCTAGATGCTGTTGAATCATGAATCTTGCTCTAGTGGGTGCTAGAGTAGAGGTGGATTTTTCTAGATTTTAACTTGACTTCTGTCTTCTGGTCTAGTCATCTTATCTCAGGCCCCTTGACCTTTCTCCTTCTATACAACCTCTCTATATCTTAACACTCCAACTGGGAATCCTTTCCAGTCTGTAGGCAGAGAGAAGTTGGGTCCTACCAAACAGTTTACACATCCAAACAGTCTCCTACTCGAAAGTGAGCTGGCTACTTAACCCAAGCCTCACTAGTGAAAGCTAGGAATAGAGCTGTGGAAAAAAAAAAATAGGTCAATGAGAGCTGGGCATGGTGGCTCATGTCTGTAATCCCAGCACTTTGGGAGGCCGAGGCAGGTGGATCTTCTGAGGTCAGGAGTTTGAGACCAGCCTGGCGAACATGGTGAAACCCTGTCTTTACTAAAAATATAAAAATTAGCTGGTTGTGGTGGTAGGCACCTGTAATCCCAGCTATTTGGGAGGCTGAGGCATGACCGTGTTTCCTGTTATGTGGGAATGTACAACATATTAGCAGGATACCACAGGAAGGGCATATGCATACATGATTCCAATGGGCTGGGAGTTCATGAAAAGATCCCATCTCTTCCCCTTTGTATTTTCTGATCACCATTGTCTTCTATACATTTCTTTCTTTCTTTTTTTTTTTCTTTTGAGATGGAGTTTCACTCTTATTGCCCAGGCTGGAGTGCAATGGATCGATCGTCGCTCACTGCAACCTCTGCCTCTCAGGTTCAAGCGATTCTCCTACCTCAGCCTCCCAAGTAGCTGGGATTATAGGCATGCGCCATCATGCATTTCTTTACCCACCAGGCTGCCGTGGCACTCACCCAGGCATTCACTCTATATTTTATCAAGCTCCAGTGCTCAGTGCACATTTGATAATTGCAAGTACAAGACCTCAGTTTAAAATTTCTCATAGAGAAAACTTGATTGACCAAATTTGGGTAAAATTTCCAACTCTGACCAAGAAAGTTTTAATCATTGGGATCAAGATCAACACAGCTTTATGGGAGTGCTGGGTCATATAATTTATTTTAAAAAAGTTTTGCCTGAAAGGAATGCTGAGGTTCCCTAGATTACCGTCTAATCGTTTTATGCATTCTATTGTATAAACAATAGAAAAAGGTATTTTATAACCTATTCTACAGTTGTGGAGTCTATACAGTCTAGGGATATACATGTAGAGGAAAAGTGGTTTTTAAAATTTTTTTTTAACTTTGGATTATGGCAAAGACTAACTCACTCTATAACTCTGTCTTGAGATTGTGATAAATTTCACTTAAAAGTAAATCAGCTGCTTAGATGACCACATTAATTAACATGATCAAGTATTCTTTTTTAATCATATACACCTGGGAGCAAATGTTTTTCAACTTTTATTTTAGATTCAGGGGGTACATGTGCAAGTTTGTTAAAATGGCATATTGCATGATGCAGAGGTTTGGAAGACAATTCACTCCATCCCCCATATACTGAGCATGCTACTCAAAAGTTCGTTTTTCAACCTTTGTCTTCCTCTCTTCCTCCTGCCTCCAACAATTCCCAGTGTCTAATATTTACATCTTTGTGTCCCTGAGTACCCAATGTTTAGATCCAACTTATAAATGAGAATGTGCAGTATGTGTTTTTCTGTTCCTGCTTTAATTTGCTTAGGATAAAGGTCACCAGCTGCATCCATGTTACTACAAACGTGATTTCATTATTTTTATGGCTGCATATTATTCCATGTTATATATGTATCACATTTTCTTTATCCAATCCACTGTTAATTGGCACCTAGATTGATTCCATGTCTTTGCTATTATGAATAGTGCTGTGATGAACATACGAGTGCATGTGTCTTTGTGGTAAAACAATTTGTTTTCTTTTGGATATATACTCAATTATGGGATTGCTGGTTTTAATGGTAGCTCTGTTTTCTGAAAAATCTCCAAATTTATTTCTTGGAGAAAAAAAGAAGTCTCCAAACTGGTTTCCACAGTGGTTGAACTAATTTACATTCTCATAAACAGTGTATAAGTATTCCTCTTTTTCCATAACCTTGCCAGCACCTGTTATTTTCTGCCTTTTTAATAACTATTATGACTGGTTATTATAAGTCATAATAGTTGACTTATGATGGAATCTCATTTATGGTTTTGATTAGCAATTATCTGGTGATTAATGATGTGGGGCATTTCTTCATGTTTCTTGGCCACTTGTATGTCTTCTTTTGAGAAGTGTGTTCATGTCTCTCTCGTTTTTCAATGGGATTTTTTTTTTGAGTTGTTTAAGTTTCTTATAAATTCTGGTTGTTAGACCTTTGTTGGATGCATAGCTTATGGATATTTTCTTCTATTCTCTGAATTATGTGTTTACTCTGTTGATAGTTTATTTTGTTGTGCAGAAGCTCCTTAGTTTAATTAGGTCCCACTTGTCCATTTTTTGTTTTGTTGAAATTGACTTTGAGAACTTAGTCATACGTTCTTTCATAAGGTCGATGTCCAGAAAGGTGTTTGCTAGGTTTTCTTCTATGATTCTTATAGTTCG
The DNA here is from genome assembly GCF_049350105.2 of Macaca mulatta. Taxonomy (NCBI): domain Eukaryota; kingdom Metazoa; phylum Chordata; class Mammalia; order Primates; family Cercopithecidae; genus Macaca; species Macaca mulatta. The sequence goes on from NC_133413.1 coordinate 115,525,405, forward strand.
AGGTCTTACCTTTAGGACTCTAATCCATCTGAAGTTAATTTTTGTATACAGTGACAGGTAAGGGTCCAGTTTCATACTTCTGCATGTAGTTAGCCAACTATCTCAGGACTCTTTATTGAAAAGAGAGTCCTTTCCTCATTGCTTATTTTTGTCAAATATGTCAGAGATCAGATGGTCATAGGTGTGTGGCTTTACTTCTGAGTTCTCTATTCTTTTCCATTGGTCTACATGTATGTTTCTGTAACAGTACCATGCTGTTTTGGTTACCATAGGCATATAGTATAGTTTGAAGTCAGGTAATGTGATGCCTTCTGTTTTTTTTCTTTTTGCTTAGGATTGCTTTGGCTATTCAGGCAACTTTTTCTTCCATATGAATTTTAGAATAGTTTTTTCTACGTATAGAAAAATAACATTGATAGTTATATAAGAATAATGTTGAATCTCTAGATTGCTTTAGTATAACCGTTTTAATGATATTGACTCTTCCTATACATGATTATTGAAGGTTTTTCCGTTTGTTCCTGTCGTCTGTGATTCCTTTTAGCAGTGTCCTGTAGTTCTCCTTGTAAAGCTCTTTCACCTCACTGGTTGACTGTATTTCTAGGTATTTTATTGTTTTATGGCTATTGTAAATGGGATTGCATTGTTGATTTGACTCTCAGCTTGGTTTTTGGTGTATAGAAATGCTACTAATTTTTGTAAATTGATTTTGTATCTTGAAACTTTGCTGAAATCATTTATCAGTTCCAGGAGCCTTTTGGTGGAGTTTTTAGTATTTTCTATGCATGGAATCATATTGTCTGCAAAGAGAAATCATTTGAATTCTTCTTTTACTATTCAGATGCATTTTGTTTCTTTCTCCTGGGTGATTACACTGGCTTGCACTTTCAGTGCTATGTTAAATAGAAATGGTAGGAGTGGGCATCTTCATCTTGTTCTAGTTCTCAGGAGAAATCCGTCCAGTTTTTGCCCATTCAGGATGATGTTGGCTGTAGGTTTGTGATAGATGATTCTTATTATTTTAATAAGATGATAAGATGGCTCTTATTTTCTTATTATTTTAATAAGATAGTAAGATGGCTCTTATTAACTTATTATATCCCTTTGATGCCTAGTTTCTTGTGGGTTTTTGTCATGAAGGGATGTTGGATTTTATCAAAAGCTTTTTCCTCGTCTATTGAGATGATAATATTGTTTTTGTTTCTCATTTTTTTATGTGATGAATCACATTTATTGATTTGCAAATATTGAATCAACCTAGCATCCCAGGAATGTAGTCTACTTGATCATGGTGAATTAACTTTTTAATGTGTTGTTGGATTTAATTTGCTAGTATTTTGTTTAGGATTTTTGTGGCAATGTTCGTCAGGGATATTGGCCTGCAGTTTTAATTTTTTGTTGTGCTTTGCCAGGTTTTGTTATCAGTGTGATGGTAGCTTTGTAGAATGAGTCATGGAAGAGTCCTTCCTCCTCAGTTTTTGGAATAGTTCCAGTAGAATTGGTACCAGCTCTTCTTTGTATGGCTGTTAGAATTCGGCTGTGAATCCATTTGATGAAGAGTATTTTTGACTGGTGGATTTTTTATTACTACTTCAATTTTTGAACTTGATATTGATATGTGATATAGTTTAAATATTTGTCTTAGCCAAAATTTCAAGTTGAATTCTAATCCCTAGTGTTGGAAGTGGGGTCAGATGGGAGGTGCGTGGATTATGGAGGTACATCTTTTATGAATGGCTTGTGCCATCCCCTTGGTGATAAGTGAGCTATTGTTCTCAGTCCACATAAGATCTGGTCATTCAAAAGTGTGTGGCACCTCCCACCCGCTCACTCTTTTTTGATCCCGCTCTGGCAATGTGACATGCTTGCTTCGCGTTTGCCTTCTGCCATGATTGGAAGCTTCTTGAGACTTCCCTAGAAGCTGAGCAGATGCCAGCACTATGCTTCCTGTAAAGCCTGCAGAACCATGAATCAATTAAACCTCTTTTCTTTTATAAATTACACAGTCTCAGGTATTTCTTTATAGCAATACAAAAACAGCCTAACACGTTCTGTTTAGCGTTTCCATTTTTTCCTGATTCAATCTTGGGAGATTGTGTGTTTCTAGGAATTTATCCATTTCCTCTATATTTTCTAGTTTCTGTGCACAGAGGTGTTCATAATAATCTTGAGCGTCTTTTTTTATTTTTATAAAATTGGTTGCATGTCATCTTTGTCATTTGTGATTATGCCTTTTTGGATCTTCTGTCTTTTTCCCCTCTACTGGTCTACTGATCTTGTTTATCCTTTCGAATAACAAGCTTTTGGTTTTGCTAATTCTTTGTATGGATTTTTGGATCTCAGTTTCATTCAGTTCTACTCTGATATTATTTATTATCTTCTGCTAGCTTTGGGTTAGGTCTGTTCTTGTATTTTTATTTCCTCTAGGTGTGATGTGAAATCATTAATTTAAGATCTTTCTAACTTTCTAAGGTATGCATTTTGTGGTATAAGCTTTCCTTTTAACACTGCTTTTGCTACATCCCAGAGATTTTGGTACATTGTGTCTCCTTATTCATTTATTTCAATGAATTTGATAATTTCTGACCTAATTTCATTGTTTACTCAAAAGCCATTCAGGAGAAAATTGTTTAACTTCTATGTAGTTATATAATTTTGAGAGATCTTCTTAGTATTGGTTTCCATTTTATTCCACTGTGGTCCAAGAGTATGGCTGGCATTATTTCAGTTTTTTTGAATTTATTGAGACTTGCTTTATCACCAAGCATGTGTTTGATCTTGTTACTCTGTGTGCAAATTAGAAGAATATAATACTGTGGTTGATGGGTGCAGTATTCTTTAGATGTTTATTAGGACCAATTGGTCAAGTGTCCAATTTAAATCCAGAATTTGTTTGTTTTCTGCGTTGATGATTTAGCTAATACTGTCAGGGGAGTGTTGAAGCCCTCCACTGTTATTTTGCAGATGTCTAAGCCTTTTTGTAGGCCTAGAAATACTTTATCAATCTGGATGCTCCAATTTGGGTACATATGTATTTGGGATACTTAAGCCTTCTTGTTGAATTGAATACTTTATCACTATGTAACACCCATCTTTGTCTTTTTTACTGTAGTTTGTTTAAAGTCTGTTTTATCTTATATAGGAATCATAAACCTTGCTCTTTTTTTGTTGTTTGTTTTCTGTTTGCATGATAGATCTTTCTCTAATGCTTTACTTTGAACCTGTGGGTATCATTACATGTGAGAGTGGTCTACTGAAGACAGTAAGTGGATGAGCCTTTTTTTTTTTATTCCAACTTGCCACTCTGTGCCTTTTAAGTGAGGCATTTAAACCATTTACATTCAAGATTATATTGATATGTGAAGTTTTGATCCCGTTGTTAAGTTGTTAGATAGTTATTTGCAGTTTTTATTGTGTAGTTGCTTTATAGAATCTGTGGGTTAGGTACTTAAGTTTTGTTTTGTTTCCAAGCTTAGAATTCCCTTAAGTATCTCTTATAAGGCTGATCTAGTGGTAACAAATTCCCTTAGCACATGCTGGTATGAAAAAGATTTTATTTCTCCTTCACTTATGAAGCTTAGTTTGGCAGGATACGAAATACATGGTTGGAATTTCTTCTCCTTAATAGTGCTAAAAATAGGCTCTCAATCTCTCGCAGCTTGTGAGATTTCTGCTTAGAAGTCTGCTATTAGACTGATGGGGTTCCCTTTGTATATTACTTGATTTTTATCTCTGTGAGATTTTTTTCTTTAGCATTGACCTTGGAGAGTCTGATGACTCTTTCTTAATGATGTTTGTTCTGTGTAGTATCTTGCAGGTTTTCTCAAGAATTCTTTTTCTAGATGTTAATCTCTCTAGCAAGATGAGGAAAATTTTCTTGAATTACTGCCATGTTTCCAGCTTGTTTACTTTTTCTCCTTTTCTCTCAGAAATGCCAATAATTCATAGATTAGGTAACTTTACAAAATCTCATGTTTCTTGAAGAGTTTTCTTCACTTCTAAAAATTCTTTTTCTTAAATTTTTGTCTGACAGGGTTAGTTCAAAGGACTGATCTTCAAGCTATGAAATTATTTCCTCTGCTTGGCCCAGTCTATTAATAAAGCTTTCAGTATATTTTGATATTCCTTAAGTGAGTTTTTTAATTCTAGAAACTGTAATTGATTACATTTTAGGATGTTTATCTCCTCCTTTATATCCTGGATTGCTTTAGAAGTTTCTTTGTGTTGATTTTCAACTTTGTCTTGGATCTCTTTGAGCTTCCTTGCAATCCATACTTGGAATTCTTTATGAATCAGTTCTGAGTTTCCATCTTCCTTAGGGACAATTGCTGGAGAGCAAATGTGATCTTTTGGTGGTGACACAACATTCAGGTTTTTCATGATGCCAGAATTCTTGTGCAGGTTTCCTCTCATCTGGAGATGCTGGCACTTCCAATTTTTGGCATGATAGATTTTTCTTTTTCTTTCTTTCCATATAATATTATTATTTGTTTATTCTTTCCTTTTTCCTTTCTACCCTCCCTAGAGGGTGCCAACTTAGAAGATGCTGGGTAGGGTCTTTTGGCTTTGCTTCTATAGCCCTGTGCACTTCTGATGGCAACTTTTATATTGGGCTGTGCAGTGTGACCTACAAACCAGCAGATTATACTTATAGGGAGAGCTGGCTGCAGTCAATGTGGCTGGCTATATGCTTTTTACCAGGAGAAGCTCTCTGTTACCTCAGGCAATGGGCTTATTTGTGGAGTTCACAGTGGTCTTATCTCCCTGCTCAGTTCTGGGGGAGCAGGGACCAAGATTAGCAGGTAAATCCGCCTCCATGTGCTTCTCCAATGGCAAGGAGAAGTACTAGCACTAAGGGAGAATCCAGTGGGTGGCTACCAAGTGCCCAGAGGTGTGCCTAGACACGGAGCTGGTAAACCTCAGCCCCAAGTTCTCTGCATGGGGATGAGGGGCATCCCAACTTTTAATCCATGAGAGTGGGTGTACCAGATACCTGGACATATGCCTGGGTGTGTAGCAGAGAGGTCCACCTTTCACCAGAATCTCTGCAAAGGAAGGGTGGGGCAGTACAGGCTGCTGTTCCGGGCAAGTGGCTGCCCTCCATGCCTGAAGATCTGCCTCAGTCTACAGCAGAGAGGACCCCCCCTGCACCCAGATCTTTGCTCAAAAAAGGCAGTTTTTCTCAGGCTGCTCAGTTAGGTGAGGTGGTACTCCAGATGCCTAGAGATTTGCATGCACATGGAGCAAAGAAAGACTTAATGCACCACAATCTAGGCCCAGGAAGGGCAGGGAAGCTCAGACTGCTAAACTAGGTGAATGGGCACTCTAAATGCCTGGTATCTTCCTGGACACAGAGTGGAGAGGGCCCCAGTGAACCTTGATCTATGTTCATGAAGTGTAGGACAGTCATGCTGATGATTCAGGCAATCAGGTGCTCTAAATGCCTGGACATATGCTTGGGGGTGGAGTGGAGATGGCCCCATTTCACCATGATTTCAGGGAAGCAGGCCAGGGCACCCAGCAATGGCACCCACAGACTGGTTCCACGTCACTGAATTGGCCCTACCTGCAAGTCTCCCTGCCTAGGACAAACTGCAGCTGTAGCAGCTTTCCCCACCCTAGACTTGTCACAAGGAAGAGCACAATTCTAGCGCCACTACGCGGCCCCAGAGCAGGCACTCCAGTGTCTGGCCCAAGACTCAAATGCCTGTTTGAACCATGCTGCCAGGTTGCCAAAGAATGGCTGACCAGATTATGCAACCAGATTAAAAATGTTGTCCTCCTCTCAATGCTGGGTATAGGAAAATGTCTGACATTCTTCCCACTGTCTTTCCCTCATGGCATCTCCAAGCTTCTCCTCAAGTTAGTTTCAGGGTTTGAGAGTAGCAAAGTGCTCTCCCTTGGCCTGGGTTGCTCAGATCCCTAATGGAAAGGTGAGTCATATCGGGCAGCTCTCTGCATCTCTTACATACTGAGGCTTCACTTACTGTTCTCAGGCAGACGCCATCATAGGGCTGTTTGTCAGCATTCTCTCTGAGATCTTGGGTGCTTTTCTTGATTTCAGTAGATTCCTGTGTTCCTTCTTGAATTAACACTCACTGAGTTTATCTTTATTGCACCATCTATCTATTTCTAAGTGGCTGAGGCATGGTAAAAGCATATAATCTATCATCTTGGGAAAAAAAAATGGAAGCAAAATTAGTAAGTTATGAATACCATGTTGTAGGGTAATAATATAGATGTATTTTTGCTTAAAGCCAAACTTTTTAATGTTGTGTTGTCATTGTTGTGGGGTTTATTTTTTTACTAAACTCTGCAAGAGATAAAATCAGATTACAGTATAATATTTGCTGTGTGAGATATTTTCTTCTACTAATTGCAAGCTAAAAATAAGTTAACCAGTGGCTCCCAATTAGGAACTTAAAAATACAATTTCAAATATTTCTTATAAGCACTAAAGAGCTGTAAACCTCTCCTTTGTATATAATGATGGCAAACAGCTCAATTTTTTTCTGAGCGATTTTGTTTCCTTTTCTGAATGGTAAATTTAGTATGCTTAAATAATGTACTACAATTAATCTTGAATGATTATATCAAAGGACACTTAGGTTATTTTATTTATTTCCAAGAGTATTTCTTGTATTTAGTTTATGCTTGCTTATACTTGATGGAACATAAATGAATCTATCTATTCTGTAGTACCAACATTGAATAACAAAAAGGGTGTTTGGCAGATGAGTAGACAAATATTTAGAAAGCATATTCTGCTTAAAATTTTAATTTTCATAGAGTCATAAGTAATCAACTCATAACTGACCTATAACTTAATGTCGATGTCCCAAAGCTACAGAGAAGGTGCATAGGAAAATAAGAAAAGAGATGTAAAAAGAAGTACTTCTAGACACATGAAATTTCAGTACGACAAACAGATAAATCTAAAACTTCCTTTAGAATTATTTTCCATCTATAATTTGACTTCTTATCAGCATCACTTGTTGATATCACACAATAAAAAAAGACTTCAAAATTCAGTGGGCAACATATTTAGAATATAAAATTCTAACCCCTGCCTGATACTAATCAGGAGTAAAAGCAAAATAAAATATTTTAAGGCTTTCAAATCTTGAATTTACTTCTCATGATCCTTTTCTGAGGATGGTTCTTAATGATATCATTTGTGATAATGAATCACAAAACAGAAACAGAAACTAAGAAAGACAAATTGTGCAATATAAGAAGTGAGGAAATTCACCCTGGAAGCTAAAGAAAACAGACTCTAGAATGACAGTGTTTGGTAAACGTAGAAAATAATTGGGAGTCTTAGAATAGGAATTCAGTGGGCTACAAGACAAATATCTTTAAGAAGAATTAAATGGACATCAGCAAGGTGATTGAATAGGGAGCCCCAGGCTCTCCTTTCTCTAAGGAGAAATGAATTCAACAACAATACAGATCATTTCCCTTTGTGAGAAATCCAGAAACCAATTAAAAGGTTCCATCATCCCAGGCAAACACAAACCCAGCTGCACCAATGCCAGTAGGAAGATTCATGGCAAACACTTACCATAGACCCTCTTCCTTAGTGCAATGCAACTGGGAGAAAACTCCCAGATCTCAGTTTCTCCCTTGGAATGGAAATAGAAGACTGAAATATGTGTCCAATGTTTAGACTTTTTCAGGAGCTGCCTAAGGGACTGTTTTATGTCCTGACTAAATAAACACTGACAGGAAAGGGTGCCAAGTTGAGAACTGCTGAGAACAAAGGCAAAAATTTGGACCCCTCACTGGCCATGGTCCCTTCCTCTGGCTCAGTAAATAAAGAGTAGAAGAAAACCTCTAACTCTTCACTTCCTCCTGGAGAGGAAAAGAAATAAAACCAGCAACCAAATTTCTGGCTTTTGGCAGCCTACCTGAGAGGACTAGTTTTTATCTTGCTATCTCAGAGCCATATATGAGAAGCCCATAGCTAACATCTTACTCAACACTTAAAAACTGAAATATTTTCATCTCAAATCAGGAACAAGGCAAGGATGCCCAATCTTGTCACTTCTATTTAACATAGTTCTCGAAGTCCTAGCTACAGCAAGTAAGCAAGACAAAGAAATAAAAGGCATTCAAGTCAGAAAGGAAGAAGTAAAATGATCTCTATTAGTAGATTACATGGGTACACAAACAATTCTCAAAATTCCACACACACACACACACACACCTGTTAGAACTAATAATTGAGCAATGTTACAGGATCCAAAATTACCACAAAAATTACTTACGTGGCTATACACTGACAATGAAATATCCAAAAAGAAAATTAAGAAAACAATCCTACTTACAATAGCATCAATAAATATAAAATACTAGGAATAAACTTAACCGAAGAAGTGAAAGACTTCTACACTGGAAAACTATAAAATATTACTGAAAGAACTAAAAGAAGACACAAATAAATGGAAAGACATCCCATGTTCATAGATTAAAAGACAAGATTGTAAAAATATCCATATTGCCCAAAGAGATCTACGGGTTCAATGGAATCCCTATCAAAATCTCAGTGGCATTTGTTGCACAAATAAAAAAGCATCCTTAAATTCATGTAGAACCATAAGAGAGCTGAACTAACCAAAATAAATTTCAGAAAAAAATAACAAAAAAAGCCTCACACTTTGTGACTTCAAAACATATTACAGAGTTATAGTGATTAAAAATACGTATATTGGACTGGCATAATTACAGACATATAGACCAATGTGACAGATTAGAATAACCACAAAATAAATCTACATATATATGATTAAAAAACATGACATCCTTCAACAATGATGTCAAGATGTCATCTTTGTTGACATCCTTCAACAAAGATGTCAAGATGGCACTATGGGAAAAGGATAGTCCCTTCAGCAAATGGTGTTGGGAAAAGTGGACATTCACATGCAAAAGATAGAAATTGGACCTTTATTTGACACCATACACAGAAATCAATTCAAAATAGATTACAAACTTAAATGGAAAACTTTAAACTCTAAAATTCCTAGAAGAAAACATAGGAAGAAGTGTTCATAGCATTAGCCTTGGCAATGTTTTATTGCATATGACACAAAAAGTACAGGCAACGAAAGCAAAGATAGACAAGTACAACTACAACAAACTAAAAAGCTTCTGTGCAGAAAAGGAAACAGTCAAGAGAATGAAAAGGAAACCTACATAATGGGAAAATTATGTGCAAACTGTATATCTGATAAAGACTTAATTTCCAAATGTTATCAGGAAATTCTGCAACTCAACAGCAAAACAAAATAAAAAACCAAATAACTCATTGAAAAATAAAGGAAATAAGACATACAAATGTTCAATAGATACATGAAAAGATGTTTAACATCATTAATCATCACGAGAATGTAAATCAAAAACAATGAGATATCATCTTACACCTCTTAGGATGACCATAATTTTAAAAAAAATTAAAAAATAGCAAGTGTTGACAAGGATATGGAAAAAGTAACCCTTGTGCATAGTTGGTGGGAATGTAAAATAGTGAAGCTGCTAAGGAACAGAGTATGGAGGTTTCTCAACAAATTAAAAATAGGACTTCTATCTGATCTAGCAATTCCACTTCTGGTATTTACCCAAAAGAATTGAAAACAGGACCTTGAAGAGATATTTGCACTCCCATGTTCGATTGCAGCATTATTCACAATAATCAAGAAGTGAGAACAACCTAAATGTCCATAGGCAGAAGAATGGCTCTATCTATCTATCTATCGATGTATCTATCTATCTATCTATCTATCTATCTATCTATCTATCTATCCATCCATCCATCCATCCATCCATCCATCCATCCATCCATCTACCTACCTACCTACCTATCTTTCCACACAATGAAATATTATTCAGCTTTTTAAAAAAGGAACATGCTATATGCTACAACATGGATGAACCTTGAGGGCATTATGCTAAGTGCAATATTCCACTCTCAGAGAGACAAATCCCACATGATTCTACTTATATGAGGTATCTAAAGTTGTTAAACTCAGAGAAGCAGAGGGGAGAATGATGGTGGCCAGGGGCCGCAGGAATGGACAGATGTTTAATAGGTATAAAGTTCAGACATACAAGATAAAAGGCTTTTGAGATCTGCTGTATAACAATGTGCATATTATTAATAATGCTGTATTATACACTTAAAATTGGTTTAAAGGATATATTTCTTATGTGTTTCTTTACTACACAAAGAAAGAAGAATGAAGTGAATTCTAAGCAATAGAAAAATTGACAAAAAATATATCACTGAAATGGTGACAACAATAAATTTTTCCCTAAACAGCGAACCTAAGACTAATAACAACAAATTAGACACTCCAGGAAAAAAAAAAGAAAAATGTATATAAAACTCATTGTCAAATATTAGGCAAATGGAAACTAAAATAGTGCAAATTTTGAACAATTATGGAGTCTCAATAGATATTAGGTTGATGTAAAAGTAATTGTGGTTTTTGCCATTTCACCTATATATTAGAGTCATGTTCTTTTGATCTGCTTGACAGTCTTACTGGTAAACCTATTGTAAAAGAGATAAATCTTAGCACATTGATTACATACTAAATCTTATTTACAGTCATAATATAATTGTTGCTTTTCAACTTAAAAATTTAATGTATGGACAAAGCAGAAGAATGAAATAATGCTGTAGGGCAGATTGTAAAATTTTCAACTTTGATAATGTACGATAAAAGGTAAGGTAAGTTTAGCTGACACATATTGAGAAGGTGAAAGAGAAAGATGAGTGGAGAAAAGCATAGGTGCTTAATATTCCTAACATGGTGTACAGTGAAAAGATGCTGTCTAAAGTTTTTGAAATCTGGAAGATTGAAGTTGGTGGTGTCAAACACAAAAGGCTACAGTATCTACATCTGCAATGTTAATGTGAATCAAATTATAGCATATGATAGAGTCTGTGACATGCAAATTCTTTTCTCCTCTTCTTCCTCCTGACCTCCTTTTTCACTTTGTCTCCTCCTCTTACTCCTCTTTCCCTTGTCCTCCTCATCTTCTCTTTATCCTCTTTCTCCTTTTGTAAACTGAGATCTCAGGCAAAACAAATTTTGACCATGCTCTGGGAATCTGTGACCTATCGTTTAAGTGTATGTGTTGATGCTTTCTAGTAATCCCTAATGCAAAGAGGAACAAAAGTGGCTGGCTTTTCCTGCATAGACTCTACTCTCTGTTTCTTTTAACACTTCCACCTTTGAGTCCCAAAACACACAGCCTTTGCCAGTTAAAAGTCTTAGTTGTCTTGGTTATGATAAAACTCCAAGCCAATAATTTGTCTTCTTTGTTCTCTTTGTATTCTTTTGTATTTTTCCTAATGAAATGATTATCTCAGAGACAACAAATAACACTCAGTTGGTGAGAGGGTAGGTGGAATATCCAAAAAATAGGTTTGAGAGAAAAACAGTAGAAAATATTATAAATATTATGCCACTGAATTTCTTATTTAAAGATAAACAATAGAAAAAAAGTAGTAAAAAACAAAATAGTGAGACAAAAATAAAAAAGAAGGTAGGTTTTATAAGTGAGTTTGTATTTTTAATGTTTGGTCATCAATTCAAAATGCATTAAGTTATTGATCACTTAGTAATATTTAAAGTTAAGGAGACAACCACTAGATGATTTTTTTTTAATTAAATACCTATTTATAAGTTTTTGCTTCATGGAAGTGAGACTGAGAAGGAGAAGAGTGAATTCAGTGAATGTTGTCTTTCATTATAAACTTTTATTATTCTATAATCTTTTGCTATTTATATGAGTTAGTTGACACAATTTTAACATTTTGGATAATGAATAAAAGCTACTGATGGTTTGTGTAAATTGTACAAGGGAGATGCAATCAAATGCATTTTAGGGAAAACACTGCTCCTTTTTGGATAAAACAGATAGAGGGTATTTTTATTTTGCAAAAAGTAGCAAGGCCAATATAAGAATAAAGCCTAAAGACATAAAAATTAAGAAGTTTAGCTGCTAGATCATAATCATCATTCTCATGAACCAAAATCCAGGGTTTACATTAGGCTTCAGTCCTGGCATGTTGCATTCTCAGTGTTTTAACATGTATATAAAGACAACTATTTGTCATTATGGTATAATATAGAATACTTTCACTGTTCCAAACTCCCTCTGTGTTCTGCCTACTCATTCCTCCCTATCCTAATCCCTGGAAATCATTAATATTTTTATGATCCCATAGTTTTTGCCTTTTCCAAAATGTTATATAGGTAGAATCATACAGTATGTAGATTTTTCAGAATGGTTTCTTTCAGTTAGTAAATGCGCATTTAAGGTTCCAACATGTCTTTTTCAAACTTGATAGCTTATTTCTTTTTGGTGCTGAATAATATTTCTATCTATTTTTTGTACATATTAATCATCCTTTATGCTTTACCTCCACCCAAAACCCTTCCCAGCGTCTCATAATCATCCTTTTACTATCTACATAAATTCAACTGTTTTCATTTTTAGCCTCCACAAGTAAGTGAGAACATGCAAAATTTGTCTTTCTGTGCCTGGCTTATTTCACTTAACTTAATGACATCCAGGTTCATCCATGTTGTTACAAATGATAGAAATAGCATTCTTTTTTTTTTTGCATCTGAATAGTACTTCATTGTGTATATGTACCACATTTTCTTTATCCACTTCTCTGTCGATGGACACTTACATTGCTTCCAAATCTTGAGTATTGGAATAGTGCTGCAATAAACATGAGAGTGCAGATATATCTTATATCTTTGATATACTAATTTCCTTTCTTTTGACTATATATCTAGTAGTGAGACTGCTGGATACTATGGTAGTTCTATTTTTAGTTTTTTGAGAAACCTCCAAACTGTTTTCCATAGTGGTTGTACTAATACACATTTCCACCAACAGTGTACAAAGGTTTCTTTTTCTCCATATCCTTGCCAGCATTTGTTACTGACTATATTTTGGATATAAGCCATTTTAACTGGTGTGAGGTGATATCTCATTGTAGTTTTTATTTGCATTTCTCTGATGATCATTGATGTGGAGCACCTTTTCATACATCTATTTGCCATTTATATGTCTTCTTTTGGGAAATGTCTATTCAGATATTCTGACCATTGTTTAATTGTATTATTAGATATTTTCTTAGAGTTATTTGAGCTCCTTATATATTTTGGTTATTAATCCATTGTCATATCAATAGTTGCAAATATATTCTCCCATTCTGAAAATTGTCTCTTTATTTTGTTGATTGTTTCCTTTTGTGGTGCAGAAGCTTTTTAACTTGATGTGATCCCATTTGTCCCTAATTGCTTTGGTTGTCTGTGCTTGTGGAGTAGTACTCAAGGAATCTCTGCCCAGTCCAATGTCCTGAAGAGTTTCTCCAAGGTTTGGGCTCTTATTTACTGAGAGACTTTTTATTGCAGCTTCAATCTCATTACTTGTCATTCATCTGTTCAAATTTTGGATTTCCTCATGGTTCAACCTTGCTAGATTTTATATGCCTAGGATTTTTTCCATTTCTTCTAGATTTCTTAATTTGTTGGCATATAGTTGTTCATAGTAGCCACTGATGACCCTTTGAATTTCTACAGTATCAATTGTAATATCTCCTTTTTCATCTCATATTTTGTTTACTTGGTCTTTTTCTTAGTTATTCTGTCTAAAGGTTTGTCAAGTTTATATTTTCAAAAAACCAACTTTTTGTTTTGTTGATCTTTTATATCGTTTTCATTTCGAATTCATTTATTTCTGCTCTGATTCTTATTTCTTCTCTTCTCCTAATTTTGGATTTGGTTTTTTCTTGCTTTTCTTGTTCCTTAAGATGCATTGTTAGGTTGTTTATTTGAAGTTTTTTTTTTTTTCTTTTTTGATGTAGGCACTTATAGCTATAAATTTTCCTCCAAGTGCTGCTTTTGCTATATCTCATAGATTTCAGTAGTTGTGTTTCCACTAAAATTTCTTTCAAGAAATTTTTCACTTTCCTTCTTAATTTCTTCATTGACCACTGGTCACTTTGAAGCATATTGTTTAATTTGCATGTGCTTGTATAGTTTTAAAAATTCCTCTTGATATTGATTTCTAGTTTTATTTCATTATGGTCAGACAAGATGTTTGATATTATTTCAAAATTTTGAATGTTTTAAGTCTTGTTTTGTCGCCTGATATATGGTCTATCCTTGAGACTGACCCTTATGTTGAGGAGAATAAGATGTATTCTGTAGCCACTGGATGAAATGTTCTGTAAATTGGTATTAGGTTCATTTGTCCTACAGTGCAGAGTAAGTCCAATGTTTCCTTGTTGATTTTCTGTCTAGAAGATCTTTCCAATGCTGAAAGTGAGGTGTTAAAGTCTCCAGCTCTTATTATATTGGGGTCTATCTCTCTGTGCGTCTCTAATATTATTTGCTCTACATGTTGGGATGCTGTAGTGTTGGGAGCATGTATATTTACAACCATTGTACCTCTTGCTGAATTTACCTCTTTATCATTACGTAATGACCTTCTTTGTCTTCTCTTATTGCCTTTGTCTTGAAATCTATTTTGTCTAAATATAGCTACTCCTGCTCTTTTATGTTTTCCATTGTCATGGGATATATTTTTCTTTCCCTTTATTTTCAATCTATGTGTGTCTTTATAAGTGAAGTGTGTTTCTTGCAGGCAACAGAACATTGAGTCTTATTATTTTAATTTAATCTATTCAGTCAGTCTATATCTTTTGATTGGAGAGTTTAATCCATTTGTGTTCATTGTTATTATTGATAAGTAAAGACTAACTTCTGCCATTATATTTGTTTTCTGGGTTTTCTTTTGTAGTTTTCTCTTCCTTCATTCTTTCCTTCCTGTCTTACATTTGGTAAAGGTGAGTTTGTCAGATAGTATGTTTGAATTGCTTGCTTTTTTGTGTGTGTATACATTGTATGTTTTTTGGTTCGAGGTTACCACGAGGCTTGCAAATAATACTTCATAACCCATTATTTTAAACTAGTAACAACTGAACTTTAATTCTATAAACAAAGAAACCAACAAAGAAGCAAAAGAAAAACTAATAAAAACTTCACACTTTACCTTCCCACTTTTAAACTTTCTGTTGTTTCTATTTATATCTTATTGTACTGTCTATGTCTTGAAAAGTTGTTGAAGTTATTATTTTCAATTGGTTCCCCCTTTATCCTTCTTGTCAAGATATGACTAGTTTACAATGTTATAATATTCTGTTTTTCTGTGTATTTACTACTACCAGTGAACTTTGCAACTTCAGATAATTTCTTATTGCTCATTAACATTCTTTTCTTTCAGCAGTATGCTTCAGATGAGATTGGTGTGTTCAGGGTGGTATGGACATAGACACAGCTGTATCCTTCAGATTGTTGTTTCATGTTAAATAACTGTTTAAGATTCATATTCCAAAGAAAATCATGCTACATAAAAATTATCCAAGATTGTCACCCAAAAAATTATTGGATAAAATCTAAAAAGTACTATTGCAATTCTGTCTCTTGTGAATAAATCATCATTCTATATGTAAACAGATTCACTCAACTCTTATTGTAGAAAACTTCAGAGTTGATAAGTTGCTGTCTAACTTCCTGTTGCATGCACTTGCTAGAGAAAAGTGAGCAATTCTTTCTGTGCCAGCATCATTTGGGGATGGAAAGAATCATTTCACATAGAAGAGGGCAGCCTGGTGTTTTCAGAGCACAGCAATGAAAACCACGGGGAATAAAGTACTGAACACTGCATTGCAAGTTTTCATAATGGGGGCCACACTGTTGGTTACCATGGAGAAAAAGACCAATTGTTGCTTCAACAATGACTATGCATGCAGACATGAGATTAAGGATTCATGCCACCATCATTAATCTTCCTCAAGTACTTCTAAGGTGTATGAGAATCCTTTTAGGAAAAGCTCCTAAAAATCTCAGCAGTATCTTTACTTTCTTTGCATAGATAAGGATGAACAATTGTAATCCAAAATGTTTCTCCAAAAGTTCTCTTAAGAAAACATAGAAACAGAAGATCCATATGAAAAGAGAACCAATCTGGGAGGATGGATATTGTGTCTTCTAAATCTTGTGACCAAGAGTAACTGTTCACCAAATGTTAGCATCTGAAGAAAGTACTAACTGTGAATGTGTTTTCTCCAGAAAGTAATACTGGTGGGGAGGGGAGAAGCAGCCAGATTCTCCACTAGCACCGTCTTTGAAGCTCAAGTGCTGCCTCCAGCCACTGATGCCACTGTCCCCTGGTCAATCCCTTCCAATCAACCTCCTCATGCACCTTGCCCCAACCACCTCAGTCACCACTGCTTGTGACTTATCCTGATTCTTTTGCCATCGTCTTTCATAAAGCAGGAGTTTTAATTTTAATGGAGTCCAGCTTATCAATTATTTCTTGCATGTATCATGCCTTTGGTGTTTTATCTAAAAAGTCATTACTATTTCCAATAGCATTTAATTTTTATTTTAGCTTATCTTCTAGAGTTTTATAGTTTGTATTTTAAATTTAGGTTGATCATCCATTTTGAGTTAATTTTTGTGAAAGATGTTAAATATGTATCTAAGGTTTATATTTTGCATATAGATGTTCAGTTTTTCCAGCAACATTTGTTGAAGAGACCATCCTTGTTCTATTATATTGCCTTTACTCTTTTGCAAAAGATCAGTTGACCATATTTATGTGGGCCTATTTCTTGGCCCTCTATTGTGTTCCATTGATCTACTTGTTCATTCTTTTGCCAACAACACATTGTCTTGAATACTGTAGCTTTATAGTAAATCTTGAAGTTATGTGGTGTCAGCCATCTGACTTTGTTCTTCTGCTTTAATATCGTGTTGGCTATTCTGGGTGTTCTGCCTTTCCATATGAACCTTAAAATCAGTTTGTTGTTATCTACAAAATAACTTGCTGAGTTTTAAAATTGAGATTGCATCAAATCTATAGATCAACTTGAAAACAACTGACAATATTAAGTCTTCCTATCCATGAACATGGTATATCTTTGTATTTATTTAATTACTGTTTATATGTTTTATCAGAATTTCACAGTTTTTCTCATATAGATCTTATACATATTTTGTTAGATTTATACCTAAGTATTTCACTTTGGGAGGTGTAAATGTAACTGGTAAAGTGTCTTTAATTTCAAGTTTCACTTGTACATTTTTGCATCTATATTCATATGTAGAAAAGTGATTAACTTTTGTGTGTTAACCTAGTATCCTGCAATCTTACTTTAGTTATTTATTAGTTTCAGGAGTTGTTTTGTTGATTATTTGGATTTTCTACATAGATGATCAATTCATCTGTGACCACAGACAGTTGAATTTATTCCTTCCAATTTTATTTCCTTTTCTTGTCTTATTGCATTAGCCAAATATCCAGTATGATAGTAGAAGGCAGTGCTGAGAGGAGACATCCTTGCTTTCTTCCTGATCTTAGTGGAAAATCTACAAGTTTCTTACCAATAAATATGACATTAGCTGTAGTTTTTTGTAAATATTCTTTTCTTAGTTTGCTGTGAGTTTTTACCATGCATAGGTGTTGGGTTTCGTCAAATACATTTTCTGCATGTGTTGATATAATCATGTGGCTTCTCTTCTTTAGTCCATTGATGTGATAGATTACATTATTTGATTTTAAATGTTAAATCAGCTTTGCATACCTGGTGTAAAACCTACTTGGCCATGGTGTATAATTTTTTTAGACATTGCTGGATATGATTTGTTAATATTTTGTTGAGAATTTTTGCATGTATGAGAGATATTGGTCTTTAGTTTGGTTGTGTGTTTGTTTTTTTCCTCGTGATGCCTTTTGTCTTGTTTTGGTGCTCGAGTAATGCTGGTGTCACAGGATATGTTTGAAAATACTTTTTCTGTATTGTCTTCTGGAATAGATTAGAGAAAACTGGCATAATTCTTCCTTACATGTTGGGTAGGCTTCATGAATAGAACAGTTTGGATCTGGTGATTTCTATTTTGGGAGGCAATAAATTATTGATGCAAATTATTTACTAGATTAGCCATGCTCATATTATCAATTTTTTTCTTGATTAAATTTTGTAATATTGTATCTTTCAGCAATTGGCTCATTTCATCTAGGTTATAAAATCTGTGGGTATAGAGTTGTTCATAATGATCCTTTATTACCCTTTAAGTTTCAGTAGGATCTGGGGTGATCTTACAATATTAGTAATTTGTGTCTTCTCTCTCTCTCTCTCTTACTCTCTCCCTCTGCCTTCCACTTCTCCCGCCCCCTCTTCCCTTCTCTCTTTAGCCTGTCTAGAGACTTATCATTTTTTTTTCTTTTTTCTTTTTTCTGAGGTGGAGTCTTGCTCTGTCCCCCAGGCTGGAGCACAATGGCGCAATCTCAGCTTGAGTAGCTAGGACTACAGACGTGTGCCACTGTGCCCGACTAATTTTTGCATTTTTAGTAGAGATGGGGCTTCACCATGTTGGCCAGACTGGTCTCAAATTTCTTGGCTAGACTGGTCTTGAACTCCTGACCTTATGATCTGCCCTCCTTAGCCTCTCAAAGTGCTGGGATGACAAGTGTGAGCCACCGCACTCAGCCGAGACTTATCAATTTTAATGATGTTTCCAAAGAACCAGCTTTCAGTTTTGTTGATTTTTTTCTATTGGTTTTATTTTTTCAATTTCATTGATTTCTGCTCTAATTTTTATTATTTATCTTCTTCTCCTTACTTTGAGTTTAATTTAAACATTTTCCCCTAATTTCTTAAGGTGGAGGCCTAAGTGATTAATCTTACATTTTTCTTTTTCTCTAAACATGTATTCAATACTATAAATTTTCCTCTGAGCACTCTTTTCATTGTATCCCACACATTTTGATAAATTGTATTTCCATTCTCATTTAGTTCAACATATCTTAAAATTTCTCTTACTATTTCTTCTTTGATCCATGGGTTACATAGAAGTGTGTTGTTTAATCTCCAAATATTTTGATATTTTTCAGATATCTTTCTGTTTTTTTCAATATTATTATTATTTTTAAGTTCTGAGATACATGTGCAGGATTTGCAGGTTCATTACATAGGTAAACGTGTGCCGTGGAAGTTTGCTGCACCTATCAACCCATTTCCCAGGTATTAAGCCTAGCATGCATTAACTCTTTGCCCTAATGCTCTCCCTGCTGCCTACCCTCTCCTGACAGGCCCCAGTGAGTGTTGTTTCTCTCCCTGTGTTCATATGTTCTCATTGTTCAGCCCCTACTTATAAGTGAGAACATGTGGTGTTTGTTTTACTGTTCCTGTGTTAGTTTGCTGAGGATAATGGCTTCCAACTCCATCCACGTCCCTACAAAGGAAATTATCTCATTCCTTTTTATAGCTGCATAATATTCCATGGTGGATATGTACCACATTTTTTTTATCCAATCTATAATTGATGGGCATTTGGGTTGATTTCATGTCTTTGCTATTGTGAATAGTGCTTCACTGAACATATGTTTGCATGTATTTTCATAATAGGCTGATTTATATTCCTTTGTGTATATACCCAATAATGGGATTGCTGGGTCAAATGGTATTTCTGGTTCTAAATCTTCAAGGAATCACCACATTGTCTTCCACAATGGTTAAACTAATTTACATTCCCACCAACAGTGTAAAAGCATTCCTATTTCTTTGCAACCTTGCCAGCACGTGCTGTTTCTTGACTTTTTAATCCCCATTCTCACTTGTGTGAGATGGTATCTCATTGTGGTCTTGATTTGCATTTATCTAATGATCAGTGATGCTGAGCTTTTTTTCATGTGTTTGTTGGCTGCATGTATGTCTTTTTTTGAGAAGTGTCTGTTCATGTCCTTTGCCTACTTTTTAATGGAGTTGTTTTTTTTTTCTTGTAAATTTGCTTAAGTTCCTGGTAGACTCTGGATATTAGACCTTTGTCAGATAGATAGATTGCAAAAATACCTCTATGCAAGTAAACTGGAAAATTTAGAAGAAATGGATAAATTCTTGGACACATACACCCTCCCAAGACTGAACCAGGAAGAAGCTGAATTCCTGAATAGACCAAAACCAAGTTCTGAAATTGAGGCAGTAATAAATAGCCTACCAACCAAAAAAAAGCCCAGGTTCAGATGCATTTACAGCTGAATTCTGCCAGAGGTACAAAGAGGAGCTGGTACTATTTCTTCTGAAATGAAAAGGAGGGACTCCTCCCTAACTCATTTTATAAGGCCAGCATCACCCTGATACCAGAACCTGGCAGATATACTACAACAACAACAACAAAAATAAAACTTCAGGCCAGTATTTCTGATGAATATCGATGGAAAAAGCCTCAATAAAATACTGGCAAACTGATTCCAGCACACATCAAAAAGCTTATACACTACGATCAAAGCTTATACACTTCATCCCTGGGATACAAGGCTGGTTCAACATATGCAAATCAATAAATGTAATTCATCACATAACAGAACTAAAGACAAAAACCACATAATTATCTCAATAGATGCAGTGAAGGCCTTCAATAAAATTCAACATCACTTCATGTTAAAAACTCTCAATAAACTATATATTGAAAGAACATAACTCAAAATAATAGTCATTTATGATAAACCCACAGCCAATATTATACTGAATGGGCAAAAGCTGGGAGCATTGCCCTTGAAAACTGACACAAGACAAGGATGCCCTCTCTCACCACTCTTGTTTAACATAATGTTGGAAGTTCTGGCCAGGGCAATCAGGCAAGAGAAAGAAATAAAGTGTATTCAAATAGGAAGAGAGGAAGTTGAATTATCTTTCTTTGCAGATGACATGATCCTGTATCTAGAAAACCCCATCGACTCAGCCCAAAAGTTTCTTAAGTTGATACAAAACTTCAGCAAAGTCTCAGGATACAAAAACATTGTGCAGAAATGAGAAGTATCCCTATACATCAACAACAGACAAACCAAATCGTAAATGAACTCCTATTCATAATTCCCACAAAGAGAATAAAATACCTGAGAATACAGCTAACAAAGGACATGAAGAGCCTCTTCAAGGAAAACGACAAACCACTGCTTAAGGAAATCAGAGAGGATACAAGCAGATGGAAAAACATTCCATGCTCATGGATAAGAAGAATCAATATTGTGAAAATAGCCATCCTGCCAAAAGCAATTCATAGATTGCTTGCTATTCTGTTATTAATTATAGTTTAATTCTACTGTTGTCTGAGAATAGAATATTGTATGATTTATATTCATACAATGAATATGAAATGAAACTTGTTAAGGTGTTGTTTTCTTATCCAGAATGTGGTCTGTCTTGGTGAATGATCCATGTAAACTTGAGAAGAAGGTAATCTCCTGTTTGTGATAAAGTGGTCTATAGACGTCACTTAAATACAGTTTATTAACAATGCTGTTCAATTAGACCATCCTTACTTATTTTCTGCCTGCTGAATCTGTCCATTTCTGACAAAGGGGCGTAAAGTCACCAACTGTAATAGTGAATTCATCTATTTCTCTACACAGTTATATCAGATTTTGCCTCATGTATTTTGATGTGCTATTGTTAAGTGCATACATATACACATTAAGGATCATTATGTCTTTTTAAAGTATTTGCCCAATTATCATTAAGTAATGCTCCACTATCCCTGACAACTTTCCTTGCAGTGAAGTCAGCTCTGTCTGAAACTGTCTTTCTTTTGATCACCGTTAGTGTGGTATATCTTTGTTTACTTTTTATCTATACGTGTCTTTATAATTAAAGTAGGTTTCCTACAGACAACGTATAGTTGAGTCTTGTTTTTGATCCAATTTGGCAATCTATCTTTTCTTTGATGTATTTAGGCCATTAATATTTAAGGTAATTTAAGGTAATTATTGATATATTTGTATTAATATCTATTGTACTTTTTGCACTTTCGATATTTGTGTGATTTAACTATTGTTGTACTTGTTCTTGGTTCTTATTTTTGTCTTCCAAAAATTTTTTTTTCTTTTTGTGGTTATAAGTGCATTTTACATTATTCCCTTTTCTCTCCTTTCTCGAAATATTAATTATACTTTTTATATATTTTTAATAATTGCACTAGAGTTTGCAATATACCTTTGCAACAACTAATACAGGTCCACTTTTTTTTTTTTTTTTTGAGACGGAGTCTCACTCTGTCCCCAGGCTGGAGTGCAGTGGCACCATCTCGGCTCACCGCAACCTCCGCCTTCCGGGTTCAAGTGATTCTCCTGCCTCAGCCTCCCGCGTTGCTGGGACTATGGGAGCATGCCACCATGCCCAGCTAAATTTTTGTATTTTTAGTAGAGACGGGGTTTCACCATGTTAGCTAAGATGATCTCGATCTTTTGACCTCATGATCTGCCCACCTCGGCCTCCGAAAGTGCTGGGATTACAGGCGTAAGCCACCGCGCCTGGCTGGGTCCACTTTTGAATAACATTATACCACTTCATGGGTTATGCAAGTATCTTGTAATTTAAAAAATCTCAAATTCCTCTCTTCTGTCCCTTGTATCATTGCTGTAATTTATTTTACTTATACATGAACATACAAAAGCATATATACAGGCATACCTTGGTGATATTGTAGGTTCAGTTCCATGCCACTGCATTAACATAAATGTCACATAAAGCAAGTCGTGAATTTTTTGGTTTCTGAGTGCATTTAAAAGTCGTGTCGACACTATACTGTAGTATATTAATTATGCAATAGCATTATGTCTAAAAATGATGTACAAATCTTAATTAAAATAGTTTATTGAGGCTGGGCATGGTGGCTCACACCTGTAATCCCAAAACTTTGGGAGGCCAAGGCAAGCGGATCACGAGGTCAGGAGATCGAGTCCATTCTGGCTAACACGGTGAAACCCCGTCTCTACTAAAAAATACAAAAAAAATTAGCCGGGCGTGGTGGCGGGTGCCTGTAGTCCCAGCTACTCGGGAGGCTGAGGCAGGAGAATGGCGTGAACCCGGGAGGTGGAGCTTGCAGTGAGCTGAGATCGCGCCACTGCACTCCAGCCTGGGCGACAGAGCGAGACTCCGTCTTAAAAAAAAAAAGAAAAGAAAAGAAAACAGTGTATTGCTTAAAAATGCTTTTAATTATATGAGCCTTCAGTGAGTCATAATCATTTTGCTAGTGGAAGTTCTTGCCTCAGTGTTGATGACTGCTGGCTGATCAGGGTAAAGGTTGTTATTGGTTGGGGTGGCTGTGGCAATTTTTAAAAATAAGACAATAATGAAAGTTGCCACATTAATTAATTTTTCCTTCATGAAAGATTTCTCTGTAGCACGCAATGCCATTTGAAAGCATTTTACCCAGAATAGAACTTCTTTCAAAATTTAAATCAATCCTCTCAAACTCTGCTGCTACTTTATCAAATATGTGATGTAATATTCTACACAAGTCCTCTGTTGTCATTTCAATAATGTTTACAGCATCTTCACCAGCAGTTGATTCCTTCTACCTTCTTTGCTCATCCTTAAGAAGCAACTCCTCTTCCATTCAATTTTGATCATAAGAGTACAGCAATTCAGTCACATCTTTAGGCTCCACTTCTAATTCTAGTTCTGTTGCTATTTCCACCACATCTTCCTCCACTAAAATCTTGAACCCCTCAAAGTCATCCATGGGGATTGGAATCAGCTCATTCTAAGCTCCTGTTAATGTTGACATTTTGACCTCCTTATATGAATCATGTTCTTAATAGCATCTAGAATGTTAAACTCCAGAAATTTTTAAATTTACTTTGCCCAGATCCATCAGAGGAATCACTGTCTATGGCAACTGTAGTCTTACAAAATGTGTTTCTTAAATGGTAAGACTTGAAACTAAAATTAATCTTTCATCCCTGGTCTACTTAATCAATGTCATGTTAGCAGGCATGAAAACACTCTTATGGAGGCATGAAAACATTAATCTTTTTGCACATCTATGTGCAAGCATTTAGATGACCAGCTGAATTGTCAATGAGCAATAATATTTTGAAAAGAATCTTTTTATCTGAGCAGTAGGTCTCAACAGTGGGCTTAAAATATTTGATAAGCCATACTCCAAATAAATGTTCTTTCATATAGTCTTTGTTGTTCCATTTATGTAACCCAAAGATAGTATATTTCACATAATTCTTAAGAACCTTAAGAATTTTGGAACAGTAAATGGACATTGGCTTCAACTTAAAGTCACCATCTGCATTAACTCCTAATGAGAGAGTCATCCTGTCCTTTGAAGCTTTGAAGCCAGGTTGATTTCTCTTTAGCTATGAAAGTCCTAGATGGCATCTTTTTCCAGTAGAAGACTGTTTTGTCTGCATTGAAAATCTATTGTTTAGATTTTCCCCAATGATCTTATCTAGATTTTCTGAGTAACTTGCCTCTTATACATTATCATTTTTTCACTTTGCTCTTTCATGTTACGGAGATGGCTTCTTTCCTTAAACCTCATGAATTGATTAATACTAGCTTCCAACTTTTCTTCTGTAACTTCCTCACGTCTTTTAGTCTTTATAGAATTGAAGAGAGTTGGGGCATTGGTGTGGACTAGGTTTTCATGTAAGGGAATATTGATGCTGATTTGACCTTCAATCCAGACCACTCAAACATTCTTCATATCAGCAATCAGGCTGTTTTGCTTTCTTATTATTCCTGGGATCACTGGAATAGTGCTTTCAATTTTCTTCAAAAACTTTTCCTCTGTATTCACTACTTGGCTAGCTGGTGCAAAAGGCCTAGCTTTCAGCCTCCCTTTGCTTCTGACATGCCTTCTTCACTAAGTTTAATCATTTCCAACTTTTGACTTAAAGTGGGAGACGTGAAATGCCTCCTTTCACTTGAATACTTGGAGGTCATGTAAGGTAATAATTTACCTAATTTCAAGATTGTGTCTCAGAGAATAGAGAAGCTGAAGAAGAGGGAGAAAGACAAGACAAGGGAACCATCAGTTGGTGGAACAATTCGAGCACCCACAACATTTATCAATAAATTTCACTCTCCTATGTGGTGCAGTTTGTGGCACCCCAAAACAATTACAATTGTAACATTAATATTCACCAATCACAGATCACAATAACAGATAAAATAATAATGAAAAAGTTTGAAACAGTGCAAGAATTGCCAGATGAGACACAAAATAAGTATATACTCTTAGAGAAATGGTGACAATAGACTTTGTCAATGCATAGTTGCCACAAACATTCAGTTTGTCAAAAGCACAATATCTTTAAAGCACAATAAAGGGAAGCAATAAAATGATGTATGCCTGTATACATGTACATAAGCATATATAATTGTATATATTGTTGCTATTTTTTTAAAAATTGTTATCTGTTATCTGTTATATCAACCAAGAACAAGACAAATAAAAGTTTTTATTTACCTTCACTTATTCATTCTCCAGTGTTTTTCTTTTCTTTATGTGAACCTGAGGTTCTGATCTACATTATTTTCTTCATTTCTGTAGAACTTCTTTTTAACATTTCTCACAAGGCAGGTCTACTGGCAATGGTTCTATCAATTTTTGTTTATCTAAGAAAACATTTCTCTTTCACTTTTGATGGATAATTTTTCAGTGTACAGAATTCTAGGTTGGTGGTTTTTCTCTCTCAACACTAAATATTTCACTCCATTCTTTCCTTGCTTTCATAATTTCTAAGAAGTAAGATGTAATTTTTATCTTTGCCTATCTGCAACTCAGGTTGTTTTCTTTTATTTTTTAAACCTCTGCCTTCTCTATTTTGTTCCATTGATCTGGAATAGAATATTTTTATATCAGTCTATTTTTATATCAATACCATGCTGTTTTGGTTACTATAAACTTGCAGTATAATTTGAAACCAGGTAATATGATACCTCTAGCTTTGTTCTTTTTGCATAGAATATTGGCTATTCAGGCTCCTTTTTTTGTTCCATATGAATTTCATGATTTTTTCCTAAGGCCACATATCCACAGCCAACTGATCTTTGAAAAAGTTAATAGAAATATATAATGAGGAAGGACACCCTTTTCAATAAATGGTGCTGGGAAAATTGGAGTGACATATAGAGAAGAATTAAAGTGAACTCCTATCTCTCACCATATGCAAAAATCAATTCAATATAAATCAAAGACTTAAATATAAGACCCGAAACTATAAAAAATACTAAAGGAAAACCTAGGGGAAACTTTTTGGACATTGGTCTAGACAAAGAATTCATAATTAAGACCTCAAAATCAAATGCAACAAATGAGACTGACTTAAACTAAAAAGTTTCTGCACAGGAAAAATAGAGTGAACAGACAACCTGCAGACTGGAAGAAAATATTTGCAGATTATGCATTTGACAGGGGACTAGTATCCAGAATTTAAAAGAAACTCAAGCAACTTTACAAAAAAGACTCAAATAACTCCATTAAAAAGTGAGCAAAGGACACAGTTTTTCAAAAGAAGACATTTTTTCAAAAGAAGGTATATAAATGGCTAATAAACATATGAAAAATTCTTTACATCACTAATCATCAGAGAAGTACAAATTAGAACCCTAATGAGATAGCATCTTATAACAATCAGAATGCTTATTACTAAAAAGTCAAAAATTAATAGATGTTGGCAAGGATATGGAGAAAAGGGGACGCTTATACGCTGTTGATGGGAATGTCAATTAGTACAACCTCTGTGGAAAACAATATGGAGACTTCTCAAAGAACTAAACATGGAACTATTATTCGATCCAGTAGTCTCACTGCTGGGTATGTAACCAAAAGAAAAGAAATCACTAAATCAAAAAGATACCTGTACCCATATGTTTATCACAGCACTATTCAAAATAGCAAAGATACGAAATCAACCTAAGTGTCCATTATTGGATGATTGGATGAAGAAACTTACAGATCAGTTGGTAGTTCTATTTTTAGTTCTTTGAGAAATCTCCATATTGTTTTCCATAGAGGTTGCACTGATTGACATTTCCACCAACAGTGTATAAGAATTTCCTTTTCTCACATCCTCCTTAACATCTGTTATTTTTTGACATATATGTGTACATATATATATATACACACACACACATGCACACACCACATTTATATATCACATTTTCTTTATCCAATCATCTACTTGATTTGGGGGAAATTCTCAGTCACTATTATTTCAAATATTGCTTCTGTTCCTTTTTATCTTTCTTCTTTTGGTATCAACATTAAATATGTATTACACTTTCTGTACGTGTTCCATAGTTCTTAGATATTCTGTACTTCTGTTTCTATTGTTTCTTCTGTTTGCCTTTCAGTTTTGGAAGTTTCCATTACCTTCAAGCATAAAGACTCTTTCCTCAGGTGTGTCCAGTCTACTAATGAGCCCATCAAAAGCATTTTTCAGTGTAATTATGTATTTTTTTTTTATCTCTAGCACTTCTTTTTTTTTTTTTCCTTAGAATTTCTATCTTCTGCTTTCATTCTGTTGTTGCATAGGCTATCTACTTTTTCCATTAACTCCCTTAGCACATTAGTCATAGTTTTAAAAAAATTTCTGGCCTGGTAATTCCAACATTCCTGCCATATCTGACTATGGCATGAATCTTATCAGTCTATCTGATGATTAATTCTCAGTCTTTTGGTGAGCCTGTGCCCCTGGACTGTAAACTTCACTGTTATTTCTCAGGTTTTTTGTTTTGTATTGCTGCTTTGTTTGCCACTTAGGTGGAGCAGGATGGCTGGAGTGGGCTGGAGTTGTGTATTTCCCTTTTCCTATGTGGAAGGCTAGAAGAATGTTCATGATTTTTAAAAATTTACCATAAAATTCTTCCTTCAAGAGGAATTTTTCTTGCTCTTAATATATGTCTTTTAGAAATCCTGATTTTTTTCTTGGCAAAAATGTTTTTATTTTATTCATTTTTTCTTGAATGAGTATTAATTACAGAATTCTAGTTTGACAGCTTTTCATTACCAGCACTGTGAAGATGTTCCATTGCATCCTGAACTCTATTTTGCTTTTGAAATATTTGCTGTCTCATAATTCGCATTTTCCAAGTTTTTTCCTGTAATTTAAGTTATAATTAATCTCCACAGTGGCAGAAAAAAATACACTATATCAAGCCTTTGAAATGCAGAAGGCTTGCGTAAGTGCTCTATGATCCATTTTGATAAATGTTTCAAAGTTACTTGAAAAACATGTATATTCTGTAATTAATTGGCATATTAAAATGTGCCAATTAGATCAAGTTGGTTAATGGTATTATTCAAAACTTTGACATCCTTATTGCTTTTTTTTGTTTGCCTGTTCTATCAGTTATTAAGAGAGGTGTGTTAACTTCTTCAACTAAGATTTTGCATTATCATTTTAAATCTGTTAACTTTTGGTTTACACATTTTAAAGCAGTTTTCAAGTGCATGCAAATTTAAAATTATTATATATTCCTATTGATTCAAATGTTTTATAATGTTTTATAAAATCTTTATAGATTTTTATAATTTTATAAATGTTTTATAAAATCTTTATTTCTCTTAATATGTTTTGCTTTAAAATCTATGTTGACTGATAATATATTCACACTAGCTTTCTTTTGAATAAGGTATTTATGGCATAACTTTTCTATCACCTATGTTTCAAAATGTCTGTATTTATATTTAAAGAGTATGTTTTGCAGACAACCTTCAGAATGGGAGAAAAATTTTACAATCTATCCATCTGAAAAAGGTCTAATATCCAGAATCTACAAGGAACTTAAGCAAATTTACAAGAAAAAAACCACAACCCACTAAAAAGTGGGCGAAAGACATGAACAGACACCTCTCAAAAGAAGACGTACATGTGGCTAACAAACATATGAAAGAAGGCTCAACATCACTGAATGATTAGAGAAATGCAAATCAGAACCACAATGAGATACCATCTCACACCAGTCAGAATGCCAATTATTAAAAAGTTAAAAAACAGCAGATGCTGGAGTGATTATGGAGCAAAAGAAATGCTTTTACACTGTTGGTGGGAGTGTAAATTAGTTCAACTATTATGAAAGACAGTGTGGTAATTCCTCAAAGACCTAGAGGTGGAGATACCATTTGATGCAGCAATCTCATTACTGAGTGTATACCCCCCAAAATATAAATTACTTAGTAATAAAGATACATGCATGCATATGTTCTTTGCAGTACTATTCACAATAGCAAAGACACGGAATCAACCTAAATGCCCATCAGTGATAGAATTGATAAGAAAATGTGGTACATCTACATTATGGAATACTACACAGCTATAAAAAGGAATGAGATCATGTCTTTTTCAGGGACATGGATAGGGTTGGAAGCCATATCCTCAGCAAACTAACACAGGAACAGAAAACAAAACACCACATGTTCTCACTTATAAGTAGGAGCTGAATGATGGGAACACATGGACACTTGAGGTGGAATAACACACATTGGAGCCTGTGGGGGTTGGGGGAATTAGAGCCTCAGGAAGAATAGCTAATGGATGCTGGGTTTAATACCAACGTGACGAGATCATCTGTGCAGCAAACCACCATGGCACATATTTACCTATGTAATAAACTTGCTCATCCTGCACATGTACCCCTGAACTTAAAAGTTGAAGTAAAAAAAAAGAGCGTGCTTTGTAAATGGCATATAGTTGGATCTTTTTTTAAAAAAAGTCTAATGTGGCAATCTTTGTCTTTTCATTGACATATTCTGTCAATATATGTTTGATGCAATTATTGATAGAGTTGAATTTTAGTCTACTATCTTAATAATTTTGTTTTAATTTATACTATCTGTTATTTGTTCTTCTATTCTTTATTTCTTTCCTTTTAAAATCAGTGATTTGTTTGTATTCCATTTTTATTTCGTTTTCTTTTTCTTTTTTTTTGAGATGGAGTCTCACTCTGTTGCCCAGCCTGGAGTGCAGTAGTGCAATCTCGGCTCACTGCAACCTCTGCCTTTCAGATTCAAGTGATTCTCCTGCCTCAGTGTCCTAAGTAGCTAGGATTACAGGCATGCCACCATGCCTGGCTAATTTTTGTATTTTTAGTAGAGACGGGGTTTCACCATATTGGCCAGTTTAGTCTTGAACTCCTGACCTCGTGATCCACCTGCCTCAGCCTCCCAAAGTCATTTTGTTTCTTAAATTAGCTTTTTTGTGTCTTTTGTCTTATTATTGTATTTTTATTGTTTCTTTAGAAATTGCTAATGTTTCCTGACTTTATTTTAAAAACTTCTATAAATTTATATTTTTATCATATTTCAAACAAAGAAAGAATCTTACTAAATTGTTGTTTAGGTCTATTTAGCTTTGTTTTTTAAACATACCTTTTTTCAAAAAAAAATTTTGGCTATTGCTGTGTGTTTTACTTTCATGGGACCTTTTTAGGTCCCATAGAGATTGCTGTTATCATTGCTTTAGACAGTAAGAAGTCTTATATATTTTCCCACATATCTACCCTTTCTGTTGCTATTAATTTTTTTTCACATAGATTCTGTCCTCTGGAATCATTTTACTCAACTGAAGAACTTTCTTCAGTAGTTTTTGTAGTACAAATCTGCTAATATTTCATTTCCTCAGTTTTTGTCTGAGGACATCTTTATTTTGCTTTTATTTGTAAAGAATTTTTTCACTACATATTGAAATTTAAGTTAAGGTTTCTGGTTTTGTTTTGCTTTCCTTTTAGTTCTTCAGCATTTCAAAGAGGCAATTCCATCCTCTTCGGCTTCCAAATATTCTGTTGAGAAAATCATTTCTTTCTAGCTATTTTTTTCCTCTAAAGAAAATACGACTCTTTTCTATGGTCATTTTAAATATTTTTACTTAAGTTTTATTTTTTAGTAATTGAATTTGATATTTATTTATGACGATTAGGATTTGCAGAGCATTTTGTGAGTTAATGCCTTCATCAGAATTGGAAATTGCAGAGATGGGGAGGGGGCAGTTATTTTGCAAAATATTGTTTCTGTTCTATTTTTTTTCTTTTCATCTCTTGAAAGTAAGTGTGCATGTATGTTTGACCTTTTACCTAAGTTTTACCTCATTTTTACATTCAGTTGTATGTGTGCTTTTTTTTTTTTTTTTTTTAAGGTATTTTCTGTATCTGTCCTTGACCATTGATTCTGTCTTCTCCTCTGTCTATTATGCCTTTAATCCTTTTCAAAAACATCTTAATGTCAGATGTATTTAGCAGTTAAAGACTACTCACTTGATCCTTTTAAAATTGTGTGCTAGGCATTGTTAATGTTACATGTTAGAATTCTGGATTATGTTATTTTCCACTAAAGAGTGTTTATTTTTATTCTGGGAGGTAGATCAATTACCGGTAGATCACACTGATACTGTCAAAGTTTGGTTTGGGGATTTGAAATAGTGGTTCTATTTCCCTTACTCCTAGAGTGTAGCCATTAGTCATAGGGAATGACCTTTCTTGGATCTCACCTCAATGTTAAGGCTATTCATGAAGGTCTCCATACTTGCTGGAGCTGATCTTCAATGTCTCTCCAAAACATGTGATTTCTGAAGTCTCTGCTTAGCTCTTAACTTCATAGCAAACAGTGTTCCTATTTCTCACAGGGTCTTATCTTGGGTACATGCAGTTTAAGAGTTACCAATGATGCAAGGAGAAACTTTTTGCGTAGTTTGGCTTCATTCTCTCCATATTCTGCCCTTAAAATTACAACTGCTTTAGCAGCCCCAAAATCCAGTATGTGTATCATCCAATCAGTAAAGATTCTGTATTCTGTTTCTTTGGTCATATTTTGGCAATTCCCTCAAGGAAATAACTGGAGTGAATGTGAAGCTTATTGTGTATGCTGACCTTCTCCAAGGATGCTTCTCAACACCTGCAAACACTTGTTTCATATATTTTATCCAACTCTAATAGAAATTATTACAGCAAGATATTTAGTCTGATATCAGCAATACAATTGTGTTTACTAATGGAATTCCTTCTTTTGTATTTTTTCTTTGTAACAGCTTTATTGAGGCAAGATTGACAAACACTAAACATACATATTTAAGCTGTACAATTTGGTGAATTTTAACAGTTGAATATTCTAAGAAGCTATCACCAAAATCAATGTAATAAATAACACTATTATTTATAAAAGTTTCCTTGTGTCCCTTTGTAGTTTCTCCTTCTTCAAGACAATCACTGATCTGCTGTCAATATATTAATTTGCATTTTAGATAATTTTACATCTATGGAATCACACAATAAGTATTCTTTTTATTAACCTGGCTTCTTTCATTCAGCATAATTATTTTAAGATTCATCTATGTTATACGTATATATAAAAATTTTATTCCTTTTTATTACTGACTACAATTCCATTGTATATAAATGCCATATATATTAAATTTTTTAAAATTTTTAAATTGAAATTTATAGTTCATGGCACAAAGAAAACACTTAGAACTATACTTAGTGATACTTTCTAAAGTTTCAGGGAATATTTCCTTTAAAAATTTCAAAACTCACCATTTTAAAATAAAATTACTTATACCCTACATCTATAGCATTTTAATTACATTGACAATGTTCAGATTGGTATTTTTGATGCACTCTACCATGCCTTAATAACTAATTACATGGAAAGCAATATTAGCCACTTTTTCCTGAGTCTGAATTTAAAGAATTAATGTGGGTATAATACTATCCTCTAAAATATTGAACCAGTTAATTTTAACCAGCACATTTTTTCCTAAAGGGAATCTCTTATTCTCCTGAAAAAACTAGTCTAAGACTGGAAAATATATTGAGAATAAAATGAGTGAAACTTTGAAAATGTTTCTCACCACATGTGAGTAAGGCTATATTTAAAAGATTGCAAACAGGATGGGACATTTAAAATCTAGCAAATATTAATGGACCATGTCTTATATGTCTAATGATATATAATGACCTCAAGTACAATAACATTATAAAAGTTTTTATGTGTCTGATACAATTTAGTTTTTACTATCATTATCAATTTTACCATCCACCATTTCAGAAAATGTGGAGTTACACCAAGTATGTGGTCATAGTGAATGCAATAACCCCATTAAAAAAAATCTCTGCAGCATTATCCTAAGGAGTATAATTAATGTTTTTCTCTTTTAACCATATTACACTGGTTAAAAATTTCAATTTAGTTACAATATTAAGTTTTGTGATATACCAATCATTGATTCCTAAGACTATGGAATGGTAAATCTTACTTACTGCTCTACATCATTGTTAGATGCAAAAATAAAATGTACTATCATTGACTACATAAGCACATGTAAAAGTTAATATTCATTTTTTGCAAGCAAGGAAAGTTGAGTATGACTATCTTAAGCAAAATGGAATTAAGCAAAATGGAAGAATATGTGTGTATATACATATATATGTATATATACACACATATGTAGTGGGAACTAAATATATAGTTAAACTGAGAAAATCATAAATGGGCGTAAGGTATCTACGTAGAATGAATAGATGAAGGAAAGGGACATATTTTAAGTTATTTGCTATAGGAATGAGAACTAGAGTTGTATCAGCAATATCCATACTTATTCCTTATTACTCTTTGGTAGTCTAGAAAAATGCATCCTATTCAAATATAAGGGTCAGCAAGGGTCCTATTCAAAATGGGTAACATGAGGAGAGTTTAATCAAGGGACTATTTTCATGGGTGTGGACTATTTACAACAGCTGTTATCATCCTTGACCTGAAAGGGCAACTAATGGTAGGATTTTCCAGAATTTGAAGGAGAGAGATGTGTAGAAAGAGCTGCCTTGAGATGAAGTGTGACTTCCACAGGAAGGAGTCAGGGGAATAATTCATTTGACCTCTTTGTTCTTCCTCATTCCAGTCTCCTACTGGATCTCTATATTGGCTAAATCTAACTAGTAACCAAATTCAAGGGTGGTTATTGATAAAGTCAATGCAGGTGTACATGCTGAGGGTGAGAGCAGAATGGAGAATGATGGAAAATGTCCTGAGTAAGGGGGAGACAACTAGCACAATTTTATGTCTTGAAGAAATATCTGTACTTAATCCTTATTACTCTTTTGTAGTCTACAAAAATGTATCCTATTCAAATATAAGTTAGAGAAAATACATTTAATCTGCCTCTAAACTAAAAAAAAAAATTAAAGGAAAATAGCAATATGTATTTCTTATATGTGATAAAAACTCATCAGTAAAATTTTTCTACTATGGAGGCAAAACACAAGATAAAACATTCCAATCTGAGTTAAAAACAAAACAAAAATGTGAAATAACCACTGCTAAACAGAAATGTGAAATACAAAAATACAAAGTGTCTGAGAAAAGATGACCAGGTAACAGGAAAATGTAAAAAAGGGCTGACAGAATTCAGTTAAAAAAAAAGAAACAACAGGCTAAATCATTTAGGAAATAAGAAGTATATTACAAAGAGCACAAAGAAACATCATGGAAAGATCAGCAGGTGACAAAGAATAATATAAATAAAGATGAATAAATGAAGCACAAGTAAAGAGAAGAAAAGCGTTTAGGAAGAGATACATACAAAGACATTCAATGGAGTGCAAAGGAGATACAACCAACCTATAATTGCAATCAGCAATCAATAACACTAAAACCATGAGATAAGTAGGTAGATGATAGATTATAGATAGACAGGTGATAGATGATTGATGATAGATAGGTAGATGTTAGATATGATTCTCGTCAGGATTCAAGCAACTACTCCCTCTCTTGCCTCTTCAGGCCCCCTCCAAGGGTCCACGGTGCCCTATTGTTACTATCCCCTGGACACTAATTGTCCCCTTTAGGTTCCCTAAACACTATAACTTTTAAAATTAGTAATTTTACCATGTCTTCTTTTGAGAAGTGTCTGTTTATCGCCTTGGCCCACTTTCTGATGTAGTTACTTGGATTTTTCTTTCTTGTTGATTTGTTTAGTTTCCCCATAGATTCTAGATATTAGCCCTCTGTCAGATGCATAGTTTGCAAATATTTTCTACCATTGTGTGAGTTGTCTGTTTACTCTGTTGATCATTTATGTCGTTATGTGGAAGCTTTTTAGTTTAATTAGGTCCCACTTGTCAATTTTTATTTTGTTGCAATTGCTTTTGAGGATTTAGTGATAAATTCTTTGTCAGAAGGGTATTTCTCCAATTTTCTTCTAGAATGTTTATAGCTGGAGGTCTTGCATTTAGGTCTTCAATCCATCTTGTGTTAATTTTTCTATCTGGTGATAAGTAGGGATCCAGTTTCATTCTTCTGCGTATGGCTAGCCAGTTTTTCCAAAACTATCGATTGTATAGGCAGACCTTTCCCCATTTCTTATTTTTGTCAACTATATTGGAAATAAGTTGGTTGCAGTTTTTCAGTTTTATTTCTGGCTTCTCTATTATGTTACATTGGTCTATGTGTCTATTTTTGCTGGTGGTAATATAAATTAATTCAGCCACTGTGTAGAGCAGTTTGAAGATTTCTCAAAGAGCTAAAAGCAGACCTATTGTTGGACCCAGAAATTCCATTACTGGGTATATATCCAAAAGAAAATAAATTATTCTACCTAAAAGATACATGAACTTGTATGTTTATTTCAGCACTATTCATAATAGCAAAGTTATAAGATCAATCTAGGTGTCCATTATTGCTGGATTGCACAAAGAAATGTGGTACATATATACCACAAAATGCTATGCAGCCATAAAAAAGAACAAAATCATTTTATTTGCAAAAACATGGATGCAGCTGGGGGCCATTATCCTAAGTAGCTTAACACAGAAACAGAAAACCAAATATTACGTATTCTCACTTACAAGTGGAAGCTAAACCTTGGCTATACACAAACATAAAGATGGGAACAACAGACACTAGGGACACAAAAAGGAGAGAGGGAAGAAGAGAGGGAGGGAAGCAAGGGCTGAAAAATTTCCTATTAGGTACTATCTGGATGACAGGGTCAATAGAAGCCCAAACCTCACATCACACAATATTCCCTTATAACAAACCTGCACGTGTACCCCCAAATCTAAAATAAAAATTTAAATTAAAAAATAAAAATAGTAGTTTTATTCTGTCTTGAAATCATCTCATACATTTGTATCTCTAGCTATGACCTTTCTCATAAACCTCAGATTTGTATACAAAACCACTCACTTGATATTTCCTCTTGGAAGTTCTTTTGGAAACATTGTCAAATTAGCATACAGGCATATGAGCTGCTGGAATTTTCTCAAAAACCATCTCTGCATAGCCTTCCCCACGTTAGTGTCAACTCAATCCATGCAGTTGTTTAGGCTCAAATCTCTTTTAATCTCCACATTCGACCCAGTAGAGATATGATTAGAGTATCCTCAAAGTATATGCAGAATCTGCTCATTTCTCACTTCCGTCATTAGCAATTCCCTTGCCAAAATGTACATGACTCTTGTGAAAAAATTATAAAACTTGATTCAAGAGTCCTTAAAGATGGCAGATTCTTAGATTCGAAGACTCAATATCATAAAATGAAAAATCTATACCATGTGTTGATTCTATATAATCTCAATCAAACTTCTACTTTTTAAGGGGTTTGTGGAATTATTTTGAAAATTGCAAGCAGGTTCTAAAATTTATATGGAAAGGCAAAGGGCCAATTATAGCATAGATACTTTGGAAAGAAAGAATGCAGAAATAGGTAAAAGATATCAAAAGTTACCCTAAGTTAATACAAGTTATGAAAAATTTAGTATTAACCCAAAGAGAGAAAAATTAATCCAACAGTAAAAATATGAGCCCAGAAACAGACCAATTGATAATTGATGAAGATAGCATGAAGAATATTGATTAAAGTATTTGCATTAAATGGCTCTAGGAAAAAGAAAAATCATTTTTAATTAAACAAAAATTAATTTCAGGTAGATTAAAGTTCTAGCCTTAGGAGTGAGAAAGAATTTCTTAACTAGCAATTTTAAAAAGCAATAACCATAACATAAAAGGTTGATAAACTATCTACACTAAAATGAAGAACTGTTCATCAAATGTCACCAGTTACACGTACCTAGCAAAGACCAACATTTAGAATATAAAAAGAATTCATAAGAATCAATTTTTTAAAAAATAAGATTTGAATAAATACCTCACATAAAAAATACAAAGGGCCAATAAAAATATGAAACTATACATAACTTCATATCAGTGAAATAAAAATTAAAACTACAATGAGCTATAATTTTATGTTTTTCATATAGAAGATGGGGAAAGAAAGAGTCTAAGAATACCAACATTATTGAGAAAAAGAGAAACAACAAATTTGCCAGTGGAGATGTAAATTTGTACAAACACTTTAGAGAACAATTTGTCAATAACCATTAATCATATTCTATGACCCAGCTATTTCTTTATTAGGTTCCCCTTCCTGAGAAATACTTTGATATGTGCCACAGGAAGCATGCAAAAGAATGAACATTCTTTTGAAGCCCTGTTCATAATTGTTACAATGAAAAAACAACCCAAATTGTACCAAAAATAGACTTGATAAATAAATTGTATTTATTTAAATGGAATAGTATATAGCACTGAAAATTAGTGAGCCACATAGGTTGCAGACACACCAATGGAATTCTCAAACTTAAGATTAAGTTAAAAAAGACTTAAGAAAATGTATATATAGTTTTAAAACAGTAAAAATTAAAATTTATTTTTGATATTTCAAATCTAGATGATAAAACTATGAGGAAAAGCAAAGAAAAAGTCAAAAGTCAAAATATGTTTACATTTAGTTGGAGAAAGAAAAAAGGGCTCAGAGTCCAGGTGTGGGGGCTCACGCCTGTTATCCCAGCACTTTGGGAGGCTGAGGCAGGCAGACCATCTGAGGTCTGGAGTTTGAGGCCAGTCTGACCAACATGGAGAAACCCTGTCTCTAATTAGCCAGGTGTTGTGGTATATGCCTGTAATTCCAACTACTCGGGAGACTGAGACAGGAGAATTGCTTGAATCTGGGAGGCAGAGGTTGGGGTGAGCCGAGATCATGCCATTGCACACCAGCCTGGGCAACAAGAACGAAACTCTGT
Source organism: Macaca mulatta (assembly GCF_049350105.2). Lineage (NCBI taxonomy): Eukaryota > Metazoa > Chordata > Mammalia > Primates > Cercopithecidae > Macaca > Macaca mulatta. The sequence continues at coordinate 115,563,374 of NC_133413.1, forward strand.
CTCAAAAAAAAAAAAGAAAAGAAAAGGAAAAAGAAAATAAAAAGAAAAAAGGGCTCAGGTAAAAAAGAGCTTGGAATATATATACACATATATATTATATATATACACACATATATATTATATATATTTTTGTACTCTCTTGTACAAGAATAATGTATCTCAAAATGTTTAAATTCACAATAAAGGAACAGGATACACTGTTGTTGAAGATTTTATCTTTATCTCCACACACACAAGAGTATTCTATTCTTATAAAGTACAACAGTTTTAAAAGTTGTTAAGTTTTACTTGAGAGATAATTTGAAAGATTACAAGAGAAAAATCTCAAAAGAAGTGCGAATAGAGGGTATTGACTATTATAAACTCCAAGAGTTAAAGAACTGGGGGCGTAGCACTGGAATATGAAATTGAACCAGTAGAATAGAATACCCAGGTCAGAGAGAGATGCTTTGGCTCATAAGTTTTTAATAGCTGATAAGGAAGACAAGGCAAACTGATGGGAAACTTCAATTGTGTTGGAAGAACTGATCCAAAATATTTAAATGTTTAAAAGCTCTCACTTTATAACATATGCCAGAAAAAAATTTAGGTACATTTTAGAAAATTAAATTCTCTTTCAAATGCAATGGAACAGAAGATGAAAACTTACTGGAAGCATTGACATTTTCTAAATTAAGGTGATAACAAATTACTCATGAAAGTCTTTTAATATGTAAACATTTTAAATTTATCTAGGTAAAATAATAGAAACAAAAAGCGAAAAATTATCTGAGAAGTTATTGGACAAATATTTTACCTTTTTATCAATATGAAGAGATTATAGAAATTGATTAGAAATTGTCTTCTGATAATGTGTTTAATTATCAAGAGATTTTAATGTAGAAATTCAAGAATACAGCAATATATGTATAATATAGTCAGTACACCAGTCATAATAACATAAGCAAAGGATGTGTCACACATGTAATACATAAACAACCCATAAAAAGTACTAGAAACCAAGCATATGTAAGATGTTCAGTCTTATCAATTTTCTTTCTAACTAAAAAGTTCAAAATAATATATCAACAAGCCATAATGATAATAATCAGTATGGCAAAATCATGATAAAATCAGCATATAAACATTGCTGCTATCACAAAATTATTTAAAAGCATTGTGTAATGTTTCATAAAAATATTTCTAACTAGTAACCAAATAATACCCTATTTGGGGATCTATCCAAAGGAAATAGCAATGCAAAGTGCAGAGAAATATCTTCAATAATAAAGACATTAATTATTGCTTAAATATGCAGTGATTAATTATTATGTACTAATAGCATGATATAAGAATCTATCTGGATATTCAATAATCGGAATGGTAAAGTACATCACTTTGATGTGATATTATTCCAAAAGCAGAGTGAATACACTAACTAAAAGCAAAGGTTAAAACACTAACATCTAGAAACAACATGTATGTATCACAACACTTATGTTGTGATAAGTAAGATCAGGTATGGAATTATATATATGCTGTCAACAGATAGAATGATCACACAAATTACTGGAAGAAAAACACCAACATGCTAACAATAATATTTAAATATAGTGACATTCTGGGCAACTTTTCCGTTTTTCAATAATTTCTTTGCTAAGTTTATATGACCTTCACTCTTCAAATGTATAAATAAAGTGGTATTGCTGATATCTATAATCAATTATCTAAGTCTTTATACACTATGTGGATGCCTTTGTCTGAACAGTACTCCACACAGAATATTTTCTTGCAAGTTTAACCAATAAGTCTCATTGAGTCATTTGCGTTTTCTGAATAACCTTCAACTGACAAATATAAGAACACTTAAAAAGTAGAGAATGCTTGATGATAACCTACTTGAGCAAATCTCTTAAATCTTAGCATGCCAAGTAATCACAGTTTAATGATCATCAAAAAGGCGTTTTCTAAGTGCCTGTGAAAAACAGAACTACACAATAAATGTCCCATAAAGACAATATTGTAGCAGCATGTATATGTACTGCCACAGAAATGAAGAAAACATTCTGTGAGTAAGCACTGGGAATCGATGGAAATATTTTGAGTACTGGTGTGCTTTTCAGTGAAAACAGACCCTTGTCTGTGTCCCTAAAATGTTAAACTGAAGATGATTTAGGTTTATGTCCCCAAAGAAGTGAGAAGAGGGAGGAGGGGAACAATCATGGTAACAAAAAGTCTTCTGATCCTTCTCAAGGCATATTATAAACATTGCTGTGTTTGCCAGGCCAGTCATGTCACTCGTAATAACATCTGCCTTCATATGCACCACTGATGATCCTATGCTATCCACAGACCAGAAGGGGTAAGATTCACCCAGGAACATAGCACTAGTTACCTCTATGCCATTTTAAATGGGAAAACACTTCAAGGCTTTTGAAAGAATTTTGAACTTCGATTTGCAGAAATATTTTTAAATGATGTTATTCTGAGACTAAAAGGTCCTTGCTGGCTGCATTAGATATTTGCTTTAATATTCTTTTCTAAATAGAATCCAACACAAGGTACATCTTGTATCTTGAGTACAAGAGGAGTACAGATTCATGTTGTACTCATACAACTCATTTAAAAATAAACAAAGAAAAACTAGAATGGATTTACAACTAGCTTTACGGGTCAAGTCTGTGGGTTTTTTGTGGTATTTAATAAGTATTTTCAAAATATATACAATATTCTTTATTATTTATACATTTATTTATTTCCAACTTTTGTATTTTTCATATCCAGTTTATCTCTACTTTAACAATGAGCATTCCTTTATTAGAGTGTAATTTATGAAGCATCTACAGTGTGCACAGTGGATGCAGTAATGGACAAAATAGACAAAGTCCCTGGCCTCATGAAACTTACATTTCAATGAAAGTGGGAGTTCAATTTAAAGTATACTAAAAGTTATATAAATACAATGTCAGCTACACGTGCTATAAAGGAAAATAAATGATGTCAGGGATGGAGAAAAGCCACGCGGTGATCAGAAAAGCAACACAGTGAGTATCAGATAGCAATATGTCTCTGAGTCGGTGACATTTGAACAGAGATCTGAATGAATTAATATGGGGGAAGCACATTTTAGACAGAAAGAAGAGCCAAGTACAAGAGCTCTGAGGTAAGAGGCAGATTAGGGTATTTGTAACAGAGCAAATGAGATGGAGAAAAGGAAAAGAACAGAGACTATGCAAGTGAGAGGTGTATTTAGGTATTATTATACTTTAAATATGACTCTTTAATGCTATATATGGAAAACCCAAGCAAATTAAGAAACAAAGAACTGGCATGGTGGCTCACATCTGTAATCCCAACACTTTAGGAGACCGAGGCAGGTGGGTCACTTGAGGTCAGGAGTTCGAGACCAGCCTGACCAATATGGAGAAACCCCATCTCTATTAAAATACAAAAAATTAGGCAGCGTGGTGACATGCACCTGTAATCCCAGCTACTCGGGAGGCTGAGGCAGGAGAATCACTTGAACCCGCAAGACAGAGGCTGCAGTGAGCTGAGATCACCCCACTGCACTCCAGCCTGGACAACAGAGCAAGACTCTGTCTCAAAATAAATAAGTAAGTAAATAAATAAATAAAATAAAAAGAAACAAAGAACCCCTGCTTTTGTAGAATTTTTTGGAAGGAGGTAATTAACACATAAATAATGGCTATTTGGTTTTTGTTGCCAAGATATACATTGTGAGGACTGTGAACACACAGTTTGCATGTATTAGATCATAAGGTTTTGTTGGAAAGGAAGGAAATAGTGAATACAGTGTCGTCTGATATTTTAGCAGTAGGGACATTTTCATAGCAGTTGGAGGTACAGAGACACTGGTGTTAGAAAAGTCAGACACATATTTCTAAATAAGTTAGGATTTGCTTAACATTTATTTTCATCAGAGCTGCAGCCAGTCATTTGCCAGAGATTTGAATCCTGCCAAACAGGCCCCTCCAGGCTCACTTGGAAAGGTTTGCATACTCCTTTCCACGCCCAGCAGACTCAGCTTGAAGTACGACCCTGGGAACTGCCAATATTTTTACATTGAAGTCAGTTATTTTATCTGAAACTGGGGTCATTCAGGGAAAGAGGGAGATTTTTAACACCTTGTTTCTCTAACATGGGGGGAAAGTGGCAGATCTACATTTACCTCACTAACTTCGATCTAAAACAAGTGTTAAATAGATCCCAGGAAGACAAAAACCAAAAGAAAACTTTCATATGATGTATATTTTAGGACTTAAAAAAAAAAGTGTAATTTTTAGAGCTCTGGTTTAGAATCTGCTATAAACAAATGGTTCCTTGGAGTATCATTTGGAGTGTAGCATCTTGCATCATTTTTAGTGATGATTATAATGCTTTTTAATTTTTCAAAATGTAAAAGGAACATTATTTATCTTTAAGTTATTTAAAACTCCCTGGAATACAGCATAATAGGTGCATCATAAAATACACCGTTCTAACTGCCTGTAGTTATCTATTATAAAAAAGTAATATGTAATTCATGTTCAGTCCCACGATTTAACAAACTTGAAATTGAAAAACACTTTTGCCTTTTTATAACCTGATATTAGTAGCCTTCAGAGCCAGTACAACCTGCTGTGAAAGCCTAGGACTTACTTAAAAATAGTACCATAAGCCTTGTCAGTAATGTAGAAGTTTATTTCTGGACTCAAAATTTTATTAAAACTTAAAAGGAGAAAAATCTGAATATCACATAAATTACATTCTTATGCAAATACATGTTTGTCTGCAATAAAAATAAATGTTTCAAATATCATACAATCCTTAATTTTGTATTTCTTTGCTTTACTTTCTGCTTACGTGTTATTAACTATTTAATAAACCTATTTACAACCCAAACAATTTATGTGATTTTATTTTGCATACAGATATAACAGGAGAGACCCCAAAAGTCTAAAAGTGTAGTGAATTAGAAATGAGTCCAGGGAAGTGTGAACTCTGAAGAGAAGTGAATTATTATACTTTATATTGTTTCTCTAATAAGCTTAAATCATCCTAAAACTTTATCCATTTTATCCTCCTAGATTCCTTGAGAAGGTCTTGGAAAAGGCTTTATTATCTCCATTTGAGTAAGAAGAAAATTCAATGTGACATTTACTGGTATTTTATTTTAAATTTACTACTGTTATTAGTAGAGGTTGAAATGAATTTGATGTATTTCAAAATGAAAAGCATTACGATCCATGAAGAATATTTCTACACTAGAGATAAAAATAAAACAAGGAGTTAAAATGCAAAAACTTGATGGAGAAAGCTACTTGAAAGAGGTGAGCTTACTAATTTTTTTCTTCCCATATGCCTGGTCTATCTTATTGTCTTTTATTTAAATTCAACATGCTTTCTTGTCTTTAGCGAGAACCTTCAGGCATTTTTAAAGGTTTCAGAGAAGTTTTAAGGGGAAATTTGAGAGAGGAGATGATTTTGAATAATGGGCATGAAGTAGGAGACTGTTTTCAGAGTTAAGTACAGTATGGAAAATTTCAATCTTAAAAGTGGGAAAATGAGACTATATACTATATGTTTAAGTCCTTTCAAACAAGGATAATAATTGTAAATTTTAATGTAATTCCTCCCCCCATTCCTGGCTATATGACGTTCACTCTCTTGGTCTTAGGCATTCATCTCTCTGGGGTGATCTGTTCATCTATCTGAGGAATGATCTGGATAGAAATAAGATGTTAGAAATGTTGCAGAAGCACTCAAAGAGAAAGACAAAAGTTTATGACACACCCGGCTTGTGAAAGTCAGAATAGAATTAAACAGAAAGACTATTATCTTGAAAGACAACTTCCCAGATTTATTTCTCACTTTATCACTAACAGCCAGACCTGTACAACCCATGCTTGGAGAAGTCTCCCATGGTCAGGGAGATATTCCCGGCCACTATTATCACTTAGCTGAAGTTTGGGAAAGGGAGGATAATAGAAGAAAAGCCCACCTCTTTCCATTTTGGAGACTAGTGGAAGGAGAAAGAAGAGAGATATAGGAATGCAAAGAAGTATAGTTAAGGTACATAAGTAAAAGTAGTGTATACATAAGTAAAGGGAATGCATAGGGTAAAAGGGAACCCTTCACCTCTCAACTCCTGCTTCTTATTTGAGAGCCTGGGAAGAAGTTCCTTTGAAGACTGTCTTAGACCAATCTAAGGTCAACTTGGCTGGACAGTATGGTCAGTCAAAAGGAGATCCTGAAATGTTGCCTTCCTGAGCCACCCTTGTTTCCAGAATTAACTATGAGAAGCTTGTCAGAGAGGTTTGTAGGAGTGAGAATAAGGCACCTAATACCAAAGTTGAAGAGTTAGGAAGCAATTTAATCTCAGCCACATTCTGGAGAGGTCTACATTGTCAGCAAAGACTGAGATAGTTCAAGTCAGACAGGAAGGCTATTAGGTCCAAACAAATACCAAGTGGCCAGGTCACAAGTTCCAGCACCTACACAAGACATCATCGTAGGGAAAGAAGTGGCATAGAGAGGTTTATCTGAGAACTTGGGTATTCTTATTCAATAAAAAGATAACTATTCATTGAAAAGTCTGTTTTAGTTACTTGATGAAAGTTTTAGTTAATTTTTGTTTCCCATTCACCTGCAGAAAGGTGGACTGTAAGTGAAAGGCCAGATTAGTTACAGAAAAATTAAAGGAATTACATTTCCTCTGCACCTTCAAGTTGTATGTGTGACAATGTGGGAACAAGGAGACAAGCTAGATATACATTCAAATATACATATAAATGAATTTATAAAATATTAAATTAATAAAACTATAAAATATTTTATATTATTTTTTAATTTTATTTGCAACTCTTCTATAATTGATAAGCCATTTTATTGATATTACATGATACTATGTTTGAATAAAGAATGGAAATCTCAAAGAAAATCTTCTATTGGTAATTTTCTGAGATATAAGCCTGCCAGATTTTAGGTGATCTACAGGCTACATTTCCTGGTGTTTAAGAGCCTATGGTCTCATCAAGGAATTAAGATTCATAACCTGGACAATATAAAGGTCAAGCTTATGGTATCATCATCAGGTTATGAGATTCTGAGAATAGAGAATTGGGGGCTTGCTTCAGTGGAAAGGCCATGCTGAAAGGAGGTAGAGAATAGTAACTACTGTGAAGTATTCTTCAACATAACTAATGAAAGGTACTCAATAGTATGACCAAATAGAGAGTATTTGGAATGATGGACATGTGACTTTCTTCTTAATTATACAGGAAATGGAAAATACGTTTTTGAGTTGGGTATCCACATGACGAAACCCCAGTAGCAATGTCATAATGCACAGCAGGTCAGGCTAGAGGAAGGAAATTCATTTAGAGTCATTTCTGCAATGGTTTAACAAAACAGAAATGTAGTTCTTGATCATGGTGTCCTTAATGTTACCAGAAAAGGAGTCAGCCATCTAATTAAAAGTTGGTATCGCATTCGCATTGTAGTCACTGGTTCTTTAAGGTTTTGACACACATCACTTCTGGTCAGAGCAAGTCAAGAAACAAGTCTGGCATCAGTCAAGGATGGGAGTTGTTCTAATATCTGTGCAGGTGGAGGTTTTGGCATCTTCAATCTGAGGTTTTTCCATTAAGTAATCTCCATGACCTCTCTCCTTCTCCAACTTGGACATCAGACCCAGTTGATGTCCAAGTGGGAGGAGAGAGTGGTCATGGAGATTATCAGAGATTTTATAGGTGATACCTATATTGATGCACATCACTACCATTCATATTCCATCATTCACCTAGACCTGAGTAAAATAACTGCATCTTATTGAAAAAGGCAGTCAGAAATATATTATTATAGTTCTTGACTATAGAAACATTTCTCAGTGACAACTCTACATTGTGGAAGAGAGCTTCAATCTTAACAGCTAGAAATCCTTGTCACTTATTAGCATAAACTTGAAGAACCACTATGTAGCTCATCATGAGTCCAACAGTGTTCCAGATAGGGACTGCTTTCAACGTGTGCCATGCAGTGAAGATGACATTGAGCAAAGTAACAGTTAACCCCCCAAAAACATGGAATGTGAATTAAAAGTAAACATTTGTTGTAAGAGATTTGGAGGTGGTTTGTCGTCACATAAATCTTAACCTACACTTTCTCAAATATAATTGACAATAGGTCATTCTTACAGGATGCATTGCTCAGAGCTATTGCTATGAAGAACATATTTTGGAAATATCTAGAACAGAGAATGATATCTGAAAGTCATTTCTAATCTAAATAGTTAAGTGTTCCATTGTGTTACACACCATTCTCCTGGCTACAAATGTCAATGGGATATGTCAACACACTTTGAAATTAGGAAAAGCCCTGGAAATTTTCATTTTTCTTTGGCGAAATCTCAGATGTACAAGCTATATTTTGTCTAAGTTTCTATAGGCCTACTATTTATTATTCAGAAAAATTAGTTCTTCTATAAGCCATCACACTAAAACACATTCAGAGTATTCAAGCAATCAAGCAACATGTTTATAACATAAATATCTCATGTATCAATAGAATGCATATATATTTCTACTATTTGAGTAAATAATAGAAAGGAGCACTAAAATAATAGAAAAGAGCACTCCTTAAAATAAAAAAAGGAGCTTTTTTTTTTTTAACATAACATTTTGGTCCTGCTAATGAGTTTCATACTCAGTTCGAGCATTGTTTCAAAAGACTGATTTGGCTTAATAATAAAGAAAATGAAAAAATAGAATTTTTGAAAATCATTTGGAATTCTACTAGTGGGTCTCTAAGAAGTTCTCTATTAACTGCTGCTCCTGTAAAACTCTTCAGGTAGAAAATCACCATGCACAGATTGATGCACATATTAATATGAATTATAGCTCTAATTCATTGTTAATATGATCCATAATTTTCTAGAATACACATCATATCATATAATGTACTTCCTCAAGATACTTAAAATTGGCCTATTTTCCATGAAGCAGTCTGAACTGTTTAACAACAGCATCAAAATCTTCTATAACCTGTGTTTATCTTAAATCTTGCCCTTTAAACACTATCCTCTTACCTGTGCAATAGAGCAAAGCTGTATCATAAAAGCAAGCCTCAGGCAACTGTTCATGTTCTAGTCAATCACTCCTTTCCCTGTCTCTCTTTAGGGAAAGAAATGGTATAGATGACCAATTACTTCACTCCCTGTTTTCTCACTATAAAATCATAGCTGCAACTGTATACATAAAATTGATTTTCAACATATTTTATGAAAATAAATAAAAGGTGCATAATATCTGGCATTCATTCACTAATTCAACAAACATTAAGGAGTACCTACTAGGCACTAGACAATGTGCTAAGATATTAAGATATAGAAGAATTAGGAAAGAGAGATGAATGGTGAAAACAAAATGTGATTATATAGTACTATTTAGTCATAAATATGAATCAATTTCCAATATATCCTACAACATGGATGAACCTTGAATCCATTATGTGAAGTACAATAAGTTAGATGCCAACCAACAAATGTTTTCTGGATCCATTTACATGAAATATCTAGAATCGGCAAATTCATAGAGACAGAAAGTAATTAAAGGAGATCACGGGCTAGGGAAAGGAAGAAATGGAGAGTTATTGCATAATGGGTACGGCTTCTGTTTAGGGTGATGAAAAATCTTCAGAACAGGGAGTAGTAATGCACAAAATTTTTAATGTAATTAATGCTATTGAATTGTACTTTAAAAATGGTTAAAATCACTATGTGTATATATATCCCATTTTTTTTAAGAAACAGTCTTTACCTTCAAGTAATTTGGACTTACCAAGGGGGAAAAAATAATTACCTACGTGATTACAATGCTAGAAGAAAGCACAATGGCACTATCAGAAACTATAGGAGACATAAGCCAAGCCAACTGGAAGAACCAGGGAAATTATTCAGCATATGCAAATGACAACTGGGTTGAACATGAGTTAGCCAAGTAAAGGGCAGAAAAGATGGGAGTATATTCTAAGGAGACAGAGTAAAAAAACTGCTTCCAGGAACCTCAAATATTCTAGTGTGACTAGAATGTACGGACATGCATGTAGGAGAAAGGTGAGTGCTGGGGAAACATTACTTGGTAAACAAGAAATTGATTGCCTGTACAATTTTTGATTACCTCTTTCCTAGCTTGCCTCCACCTTGAGGCTACAAAACCTAAAGAAATGATTTCTCCCAGGATTTCTTTCAACTAAGAGTTGCCATGTGACCCAGTTATAGTCAATACAAAACAAGTAAAAATATTTTAAGGACCTCTAGAAAGGCAATTACTTTTTCTGATAAAGTGAGCAAATGTAACTAGCATATCCCTCTCCATTTATCTTTCAGCCTTTAATACAGATATTACGCCTGAAATTAAAGTAGCCTTCTTGTGTCTATGAGACAATAAAGCAGCATACTATAGCTGGAGAACGATGAAAAAATCACGGACAGTAGATGACGTTCTTGAGTGACATCAGCATTGCCTACTTCCAGACTTCTTATCAGATGAATAAAATATGCTTATATATTTGATTTTTATTAAATCAGACTTTCCATTACCTAAAAGTGTTCCCAAATAGCACAGGAAGTAAGCAGGAGGGGATCACAAAGTATGCTTTACTTACTATTTTCGGTATACCTCACTTACTAAGTAGTTTGAATTTTATATTAAAGAATATTATTTTAGGATTCAAAATAAGAACATGATTTGATCATAGTTTTATTGTAGAAAACTAACACTGGACACTGTGTGACATATGAGCTTCAGAAAATGGTAGGGCTAAACTAAGGAAGAAAGAACTAAACTAAGGGAAAGAAATGGCAGTTTAACTTAAAAGACTAATTTTTGAGATAAAGGGATGAAGTCCAAAAGACACTAAGAAATTTATTATCAACAGGATTTTATAATAAGAGGAAAAGGAATCATATGTCATTTCCAAGATATTTGGAAAGAGTCAGGGAGTGAATGGCAGAATGGAGAATACAGGAGGAAGAGTAGTTGAAAGGCTGAATGAATTCACTTTGGGGGTTTTGAATTTTAAATCCTCAAGGAACATCAAAATTGTACTTGGGTTTATGGCTCAAAAGACAGCTGGTCTGGAGAGATCATTTGGGAACCACCAACAGAAATGACATTCTAAGGTTGAGGGGTAAGTGAAATAAAGGCTGTGGGGTAAGTGAGACAAGGAAGTAGAATTTGTAGAGCAAGAAAGTACATCATAAGTAATTAAATAATTCTGGGAAACACCAATATTTAAGAGAATAAAATGAAGAGATGCCTTTGAAGGAGACAGAGGAAGAATGGGCCAAAGAGAGCAGAAAAAAAGAAAAAGGAGAAAAAGGGAAAGGGAGGTATCACAAAGGCTAAGGGAAAACAGTTTAAAGAAAGAGACATTGGTCAATGGGTCAAATTCTGCTGTTAAGTAAGTGTTAAATGTTAAGTAAGATAAGAATGGAGAGTTGGATTTAGCAACTAAGAGATTATAGGTGACCTTTGCGGCATCAGTTTCAATGGAGTGTTGGGAAGTAGAAACCAGACTGCAGTGGGTTAAACAGTTAATTTAAGGTAAGATATGTGTGACAGTGATAGTAGACCATTCTCTTAAATGCTTGACTGAAAAGGGAAGGAAAGAAGGAGTAACTGGAGACGGATACAAAATTTAGAGAGAGGTTTCAGTAAATATGTAAGTTGTAGGTTAAAAGCTATTTGAGAAGGAGAAATTTAAAATACCAGAGATAGTGGATAATTGATGAAGTGAAGCACCTAAAAAGACAGAAAGGTTAGGATCCAGCATTGCTAGGGAGATTAACTCTGGCAAGGATGCACACCATTTTCTGCTTATGATATCATAAGGTATTTTGGTTTTGGTATCAGGATAATTCTATTGATGTTTGTTTTTATCTTTATTATTTCCTCTCTTCTTGATTTCTGATAATTTTGTTTTTTCTTAGTGTTTTGAGTCAAGAACTTAGTATATTGATTTGAGACTTTTATTCTTTTCTAATGTAAACATTTAATGCTATAAGTCTCTCTCACATCATTGCTTCAATAGAATTGAAAACAAGAAAAACAATAAAGAAAATAAATGGAATAAAAAGTTTATGTTAAAAGCTAAAAAAACATGACAAATCTATAGGAAGACTAATGAAGATAAAAATAATCAGTCTCAGGAATGAAACGGGATACCACTACATATTCTGAAACCATTAAAAAATAATGGAGTACCACAAACAACTTTACTTCATAAATTTGACAACTTAGAAAAAATAAATGCCCCATGTATTTTGATATAATTTCATTATTATTCAGTTTTTTAAAATTTCCTTTGAGACTTCCTTTCTGAGCCTTATATTATTTGGAATACTTATCTTCAATTTTCCAATGTCTAGAGACTTTTTTGTTATTTTTCAGTTCTTGATTTCTACTTTAATTTCATATGGTTAAATAACATTCTGCATGATTTTAATTTTTTTAAGTTCGTTAAGATTTATCTTATGGTACAGGACTTGGTTTATCTTGATGAATACACACTTGAAAAACAATAGTGTATTCTACTACTGGTGGTAGAGTGTTATATATCCATATATATTACCCAGTCTCATGTATGTCCTTATGGCATTGTAAGAACAGAGAATAAACTAATGCACTGGACATATATATAAAGTATATATAATATATTATATTATATATACTTATTATATACATACTTATATAACATAATATATATACGTGTATATATAATATATTATATATAAGTGTATATATAATATATAAGTATTTTATATTATATATAAAAGTATATATAATATAATATATATGTATATTATATACGTATTATATACGTATAAACAACACTAATTTTTTTGTATTATATAAGTATATATAATATAATGTTATATATATACACTGAGTATCGTTGATTGATTGTGTTGTTCAGTTCTGTTATATCTTTGCTTATTTTCTCTAGTACTTCTGTCAATTGCTAAAAATGGTGTGTGGAATCTCTAATTATAATTGTATATTTGTCTATTTCTTCTTTCAAATCTGTCAGTTTTTGTTTCCTGGGTCTTGAGATGCTACTCTTTGAATTGTACACATTTAAGATTTTTTTATGTCTTTCTGGTATATCGATCATTTGATCATTATGTAATGATCTTCTTTGTTCTACTAATTTTCTTTGCCCTCAAGACTACTTTAACTGATATTAATATAGCCCCCTTGCCTTTTTCTTAAATTAATGTACACCTGGTATATTATTCCTATCCTTTTACTTTCAATTTGCTTATATAATTATCTTTGAAGCAAGTTTCGTATAGACATCATATTGTTGTATCATGAATTTTTAATTTGGAATCAAAATTTTATTTTAAAAAATACATGTAGTTAGACCATATACATTTAAGGTAAATACGAATATGTTAGGGCTTAATTCTGCCATTTTTTCATTTATTTTCAATTTATTTCATATGTTTCCTATTCCTCTGCTTCTTTTTTGTTATATTTTTATGAATAGTTTGAGTGTATTTTTAGGAGTCCATATTGATTTATGTATAATGTTTTTGAGTATATTGCTTTCTATAGTTTTCTTAGTGGTTGCTCTAGGTATCACAATATACATATGTAACTTATTACAGTCTACTAGTGTTGACGTTTTGCCACCACTTAGAATGAAGTGTCAGTATCTTATTTCCATTTAGGTGCTTCACCCTCCCCACTTTTAAAATATAATTGTCTTAAAGTATTTCTTCTACATACATTAAGCCCCACATCAGATGTTAAAATTTTTGCTTCAGTCATATGATTTAAGCAACTCACAAAAAGCAGGATAGTCTATTTAACCCTGTTTTTACTTATTCTGGGGTTCTTCTTTCCTTTCTGGAATTTTAAACCTTTGTTATTATTTTCTTTCTCTTTAGAGAAGTTCCTTTAGCCATTCCTTAAGGGTAGGTTTTCTAAGAACAAATTATCTTAGTTTTCCTTCATCTTTGTTTTCCCTTCACTTATGAAGGATATTGTTGTCAGATATAGTATTGAGAGTTAGCAGTTCTTTTCTTTCCATAACTGAAAATGTGAAACTTCCTCCTTCTGGACTCTATGGCTTCAGAGAACTCACTATCATTGAATTGAAGCAGTGCCCTGTTTCTCACTGGCTAATTTCATTGGTTTTTGTTGTTGTTGTTCTTAGTTATGAGATGTTTAATTGTGATGGCGTTTTGGCATAAATTTCTATGTGTTTATCATATTTGGGGTTTACTCAGCTACTTTTTTCTAGGTTTATGTCTATCACCAGATTGGGGAGATTTTCAGCTCATATTTCTATGAATACTTTTTAAACCCTACTTTCTAATTTCTTTCTGACTGGAACTTCAATCATACACATTTTAGTTCTTTTGTCACTTTCTTACAGGTTCATGAAACTCATTTATTTTCAGTGTATTTTTTGTAGTTCAGATAGGGTGAATTTATTGTTCTGTCTTCAAGTACATCTCCACTCCTAGTCATTTCCACTCTAGTACTGAGCCTATCCAGTAAAAATGTTTTTTAATTTCTGTTACTGTATTTTTCAGTTCTATAATTTTTATTTTTAAGTAATTTCTATATCCTTATTCCGATTTTTTTATTTTTTCACTTTTTTGAAGAGAATTTATAATTGCCTGTTAAAGCATTTTTATGATAGCTGCTTTAAAATTATTAGCAGATAATTCCAATATCAGAATCACCGCAGTGTTGGAACTTCTCCTTGTACCTTTTGTTCGGCTGTGTATTGTTGGAAGTTTGAGTTGGGGTCTTCTGTAGCATCCTGCCTGGGATATATGAGAGGAAATACCGAAAAACAGGGAACTTATTGCCATGCCATTATTCAAATATAAAGGTCCCTAGGAAGCCCACCTTCTTTTTCTACTTTTCTGAGACTTCCTATACTTGTTTGTTTCATTATATCTGGTTTCGTTATATCTGAACCCTTATATCATATTATGCTCATAATGCATTGAAAAGCCTTACATTTTGGAATTCATGTCCTCTGCTATCTTGAAAAAATAATTTTCTGGAGCTTTTCTAGACTCTTTTGCCTGCCAATGCAGCCACCATCACCTTGAAATATTCTCACTGGGGCAACACTAATTGTTTCTACTAACCTTATTCTGGTCACTAACCTACAGTTGAGCAGCTCTCAACATGTTTGTAGCAACATGCAAATGCCCTCCAAGAAAACCTGATGATTTCAGACAAAAGTCCTCGGTTCTTTCCTTTCATAACATCCTTTAACCCATGGTCAGGTCATTGTGCCTCTCTCTACACTTTCACTCACAATTAAGGAGGTGACAAATTGCCCATGGTGACACAATTGACAGCTATAATAAGCTCACCTTGGAAGACATCCCCAAGCTAACATCCATTCCTCCCTTAGAATAGACTATCTTTTTGAGACTCCTCAAATGACTATGACTAGATCCCTGAAGATAATATTAGTGACCTTGGGAAGGGGTCAGAAGAAAAGTACACATGCTTCTCTGTTGCTGCGACTTTATCAGTAATTAATGACAAAATCTTGGTGAGCTATTATGGCAACCCAAGCCTGTTCTATGTTATCTGTTCTGAGCACATATGTAATTTGATTGCTGTCAACCCACACTTCTAAAAAACACTCCATATACATAGTCCCAAAACTTATCAGTTACTACCCATTTTAAGGCCAGGAAATCTATCTTGTAAATAGACTACTAAATGCCACCCCTAGACACACTCCAACTGGCAGCAGATATCACCCTGTGCTCCCTCTCCTTGTTTTGACAGACTACTGCCCTCAGGCAGTCAAAGGTGGCAGCTTTCTAGATAATGAAAAGCAAAAATCAGCTAAGGGGAGTCAGGGGTTATGTAATCCACTAAAGCACCAACAGGTTAGAGGCCTTCCTCCACATCTTCCTGCATATCTCAAGAAGCTAAGGGGAATAGAGGTGGGGGAACACTGAATTCCTATTATACTGTGAGCTTCCTCCATTTTACTTGCAATGTCCAACTCCTAACCTAACATGGTCACTGAGTATCTTAACAATCTGGAAATATTTCTTTATAAAGCTCCTATAGAAACCACTAAATTTAAAAAATGTGTTCTATATTCTGTAATTGTGGGGACAAGTGATGAGGTCCTGTCAGGATCTATCTCTATTTGTAATGGGTACTCTACCTTGATATGTGCAGAGTAGTTTTTGGATCAGATTTCAAAAAGTAGAAATTATCAAATACCTAGGCTTAATGAGAACACATTGAATAAATGTCTTCATTTTGCAACACCACTGTTTGCATGTATCCTAGATCTAATCACATAGTCGTGACATGTGAACCTCACCTAGAGTACCCTACTACCTTTATTTAGGAAACATTAATTTAATAAGCATTTAACCAAAGTAAAGGTGGAATTCAGTACTAAAGCTTCATAGGGACAGCCACCCTAATCCCAGGTGTTTGTTACTGAAGAATTTTAACACAATAGTGGTTTGAGACCATTGAGGCCATTGAGCTCCAAACCTTCGATCTTCTGTCTTTTTACCTTCCTTAGGATTCAAAACTAAACAGGTAGTCCCCAGTGAATCAATTTCAAAGGGGCCCCAAAAGTCTTAACCTATCTTTCATAGAATTCATATTAGTTAAGGATTGTGTTTGACCAAATATAACAAAAAAACCTAAATGACAGTGGACAAAACAAAATGGGGGCTTAATTTTCTCTCACAGAACAGGAATCCAAAGTTAACTTGGCCAGAGCTAGTATAATCCTGCTTAAGGGTTTCAGGACTAAGTTCTCTGCTACATTCTTAGCCTTTTATTCTTGAGCATTTATAAGATGGCTGCTGGCACAATGTCAACTTTCACACATAAAGAATGAATTTCAAAGAGTGAAAGGAGTAGGTGCTAACTGAGCTAGCCACCTTTTTAATGATCCTTCCAAAAACCCTACCAAGCATCTCATTGATCAGAACAGTGATACCCCTGGCTGCAAGGGACATTGGGAAATGTAATTCTTATAGCTGAATACATTGCCATCTCTGCAAATTCTGGCTTGTGTTAGTGAAGAATAAGGGAGAATGAATATTGGATGGACAACTAGCAGATCCTATTAGAGCCAAAGTACACAATTCAGTGAAAGAGTGCAAACAATAGCTGTCTTCTTAATTATATGAAATAATAATTATTAATTTGTCTTTACATTGTCTAATTTTATTGTAAAAACATGTAATTAATCTTGTTTTTAATTTGCTTAAAATTGGTGCTATTCATATATGGCTAATGATTTTGAAGTTGTTCATGAAAGCTACAAATTTGAGAAGCACTTTCGTGCTTCTCAAAGGAGGCTATTTATGTTTTAAAATTTTTTGTAAAATTGCTTTGATGACTATGGAGGATGCCACATACAGCAGCCATCTGGACAAGTAAGGGACTAGAGATACTTGACTTCTCCACTACCAAAAGTCTGTGCTAGAGAGGACACTCCAACCGAGGTTTTAGGCTTAGGAAATAAGGATTGGCCCACCTGAAATATGTTCCACCTAGACTCAGTTTGTTTTCTTACTCATTACATCTTAATAGATTGAAAATCAGATATAGAATCTCAAGAATTGTAGCAAGTCTTTTATTTCTGGAGTTTTGAGTTGAAAGTAGATCCAGAAAAAAAACTGCTTTCAGTGCTTTGCCAGATGCAGTATTTATAAGAATATGAAAAAGGAACATTATTGGATACTCCCCAATGAGTACACCATTTCTATCTGTACTTAAATGGGATGAAGACCCAGGGACGGGAGCTGGGCAATGCCACCCCAAAAAGGAAGAGGATGGGACGGAGATGTTCACATATGATGGCAGGACAAAGCACAAGATCTGACACTGTCCGTGCTGAAAGCCACAAGAACCAGCAGTACTGGTGACTATAGACCACATCTTGAAAAGGAGGGCCAGTAGAGACTTGTGTCTGAAGAGGAGCTGTACTTTGAACTTACTAAGTTGTTACTCAGTAGAGACTTTTTAAAACTTCAGATGTCCCTTTGAACTAGAAGAGAGTCCACTTGGAATGCTCTTTCTTTCCTTATGCCATATGATGGAAACAGAGCAGTTAAAGACAAGTAGAGCAATTATAGAAAAATATTTTTTCTCTATAATTAATTAATTTATTAATTAGTTTAATTCATAATTTCTTAACTAGTTAATTATAATGAAATAATTGCTCTAATTACTTTTTCTATAACAATTTAGATTTTTTTCTCTTTCTCTGTAATTTATGGAGAAATATATATTTTTTATATAAAATAAAGATTAAAATACATAAAATATAAAGCATATAATCATATAGTATATATGATTATGGCATAGATAAATATATATATTTTATGAGTACGTATTTAATGAATATATTAATTTATTATATGAATATTAATAATTTATATATTTAAGAAATTTAATAATTTCTACTTTTAGTAAATATGTAGCATATTAAATGTTATTTAATGAATAAATATGAACTATATCATTTTTACAACTTAAAAGCCCCTTTGAATTGGAAAAGAGTAAGATGTCACCATTTGAAGGGTTTTTCTTTTTTTTTCCTATGCAATAGAAAGGGAGCAAGAGCAGAGCAATTATAGAAAAATATGTATTTTCTCTCTATAATTAATTTAAAGGGAAATACATAAAATACATGTTAAATACTAGAATATATACAGTATTTTATAGTGATATGTTAATATGTAACATATATAATAAAATTAATATAAAATATATACAATATAAATATATACATTAAATATATTAGTATATAAATACACATTACATATATTAGTATATAAATATATCTTCAATATATGCTCATATACAATTACTCATGTTGGTAATTAAAGATTTACACGTGTGAGTAGTAATGTGAGTATATTTGCAACCCCATTATGTAAGTCATTTTCAAAAGCTGGATAGTGGAATGTTTCAGTGTAAGAAATAGCTAACAAATAGATTACTACTGTATTCATTCAAGTAATACTTATTGTGGCCTTACTGCATTCTTCTATTACATTATGATCTTGAAATAATTTATTTTGTCTTGTTGTAGCATTTGAATGGGGTTTTTGAATGTGATCAATAGTATATTAACAATTTCTTTCTTAAATTAATAAAACATTGTGTTGGAAAAGAGTCAAACTGGGGTAAGCAAGCATGAGAAAATGTAATTTAGGTGGCCCCAGACTTTAATTTGGTCTAAGAGCTGGTTTGGCAGATCCGAGGACAATTGAAGATCATGCTGACACCAGGTACTGCTTTCCAGAGGCTACTGCTGTCTAAGGAAGTGGTTCTCTCAGTCAACAACCTCTTTATTATTATACAGCATTGTATACATAAGCCGAAGATGGCCTCTGTATATTGGTCCCTAGGTTATTTACATCTTCACAGCAGGCTCTGAACAGTTAGCTCAAAAACTGGCCAACACCATCAAACTTAAATTTTTACACATGCAGTTGTTTTAAACATAACCCAAATAAGCAGAACTATGGCCATTTAGAGCTTGAATACCCCACAAAAAAGCATAGTCACCATCTGCTAGCTATAGATAAGGCAAACTCTGGGGCTATGAAAACCTAAGCTGCTGCTGCCCTTCAGAATTCTCTGGCCTACAGATCCTCTGTCATGCTGCCAAGTGACATCACCTAGACATAGAACCGCCTATCTGATCCCTCTCTCCCCTGGAAGTTCCCTTGACCTCCTCCCCTTCTGGGTGGCAGTCCTCCTTTGAGCTATATGTCCCGGAAGTATTACGGGACTTTTCTCACATGCAGATCTATGAAAGTATCACCCAGCTATAGCTTGTGTGTGCTATTGTCATCTCATCGTCATTTTTTTTTTTGATCAGCCCCCAAATACTCCAAATGTCCTACACATAGATGCCCAGATATTTCTTGCTCCATTGTGCCTCAAAATATGTAACCTGTTACAAGAGGATGGTCATATCCTGGAGCCCATTGCTTGCTATTCTCAGTCCAGGTATACCTAAGTGCCTAACTATGACACTCTGTGGAATAATGGAATTTGGGGAGATCATGTGAACACTGCTACTTTTCTTTCCTAAGTAAACCTGGTATTATAATAGGTGATGCTAGTCGAGTGCATGTTCAAGTTCACTTTAAATGACAGAACAGGTTAGTCTTGTAATAAAGCCTGAATATTTTCAACATTAGAAAGCATGGTATTTTGTAATATAAAGTAATAATAGGTTTAGGCTTTTCCAATACTGATTGCACTGATGACAAATCTTCTTGAAGTAATGAAAGTGGTTTTTTGCTCGAATAATAGACTTTTGATGAAATATTTATATTTTATCCTTTACCTCTGATCATCTTTATACTTGATAGATAATTTTATTCAATATGAAATAACAATGCCTTGTGTTACTACCCATGTAAATGGGCAATGAATTGACAGGACAGACATTTGTGCCCACCATTTCATATTAATAAATTTCCCTGTTAATAATATTGGTTATTAACAACTTTAATAACTTTCACTGTTAATTACTTTCACTGTTGTTTTTAACTTTGAATTCAGGCAATAATATATGTCATTGGTTGCCAATTTAACCTTTCTTAGAATAAAGCAGTGTTTGAACTGACATTCAGATGCAATAATTGATGCACTTTCTTACTGCATACATAGCTGCTGTTCCATCAGTACTGAGCAAAACACTACTTTTACAATTTATATGTAGCTCACAAACAATGAACAAAACATGTCATATTAGATTTTAAGTGAAGACTGGAATAAAAATTCCTCAATCTCAGATCCCACATATATACATACTGTACCTATCAGGAACAGATCATAACCTTCTGATTATAATCAATACATTAATGGTTTCATCAAATTATGAAACAATAAGAAAGTCTGGGGGGAAACTTTGTGGTTGGATCTCTTGCAATGGCCAGAGTGTGAGGATATTTGTGTCTCAAATGAAAGCTCATTGTGGATCAATGTACCCACGTCAGTCAGTCTTTCTCCCCAGTTATCACAGAGCTACATTAATGAGTTCATGAGCAAAATGACATGCACTCAATAACATGGGTGTCCTTTCACCAAAGATGAGCTAACAATGACATTAGATGAGTACCCAACCTACCAACATCAGAGACCCATGTTAAATCCCCAATAAGATGTCATTTCCTAGGTATACTGGCCAGCCACTAATAGTAGATTAATTACGTTGCGTACTGTTTGACATGGAGGTTGCAGCAATTATTCCCCATTACAAAATCATCCTTTATTATATTATATAAATTTGACTTTCCTATGAACAGAACTTTTGTCAACATCATTCTTTACAGACACACATACAATTTTATTCATTGACGTAACATCCCACACAACATTGCCTCCTAATCAAGAAACTTATTTTTATAGGAAAAAAAGTGTAATGGGTTTATACCTATAGGGTTGACCCGTTTATCTTGGATTCAAATACCTAGAAGCAACTGGCTTAATAAAATGGTGGAATATATTATTGAACACTCAGTTATGACACCAAATGAAGTACGACATTATCTGGGGTTCATTACTGCAATATGCAAAATATACTCCAAGCAAGAACCGATATCAGATGCCATTTTTTTTTTCTCGTGATACATAGGTCCTTAAACAAGGAGTGGAATGGGAATGCCTCATCTCAGTACTAACCCTTTTGACAAATCCTACAAATATGTCTTGCTTTCTGTCAGCTCAACTTTGGACTCTGATCTTATATGCCAGTGGAAGAACGCTCTACACAACCCAATGCAGAAAGACCACTAAAGACTTAAGCCCTCTGGAAAGAGGATTTCATCACCCTACAAAGGAAAGGGGCATTATCAACTGAATTATCATCTAAAGGCAATGGGAAAGTGGAATGCAGTAGAGGAAGGATGTTAAGGCTACCAACTAAGTTCTCACCTTCAGCTACAAGAATGAGAACTACAAAAGGTATGCATATTTATTTGATTTCTAAATTATTAATTATATACATATGTTTATATAACTAGTAATTATATAATTCATATGTACATGTATACATATACACATACATATATGCATGCTGCTATAGTGTAAATGTGTCCTTCCAAAATTCCAAAATTTATAATCCCTAAGGTGGATGGTGGAAATCCTTCCCCCAAGATTAGGTGGAGATCCTAACCCCCAAGGTGTTATGGGTAGAAAATAGAGCCTTTGGGAGATGTTAGGTCATGAGAGCTCTGCCGAGGGTGAGGAATGAGATTAGTGCCCTTATAAAAGAGGCCCGAGGGAATTCATTTACCCCTCTGTCATGTGAGACCTCAGTGAAAAGATAGCTATCTATAAACCAGGAAGGAGGCCCTCACCAGAAACCAAATTTACTGGTGCCTTGATCTCAGACTTCCCAGCCTCCAGAACTGTGATAAATAAATATCTGTTATTTGTAAGCTACCTGGTGTGTAGTATTTTGTTACAGAAGTCTGAACAGATTAATGCATACACACACACACACACACACACACATATATATATCTTGACAATTTTTTTTGTCTCTTTCCCTTACTATTTTATAGAAAATATGTTGGTAATTGTTTGCCATATAACATAGTCCTGAACAAATATCAAAAAGTAAAATGAAGCTTTCAAATGAATACACAAAAGTAGTTAAAAATACAGAGTATCAAAGAGAAAAAAAATCATTAACCACAGATGGATAGAGTGGTTGTTAATAACTTTGTGTCTCTTTTTTGTTGAAAGAGTATGTGCATCTTTATTCATATGAAGGATACTCTTATCATTAGCATAGTGTTGTTGCCGTTGTTGGATAGACATTTATGGATACTGAGTTTCCAAATGAACAGATTTGTCACATATTGTCTATTGATGTCATTCTATGCTCTTTTCTATGTCGTATAGGCTTGATTTTTGAAACATGTGTTTCGGAGATTCCCTTTCCAGCAAAGTTGTGGTTTAGATCTTCTATAAACACATACTTGCGGCCTGGCACAGTGGCTCACACCTATAATCCCAGCACTTTGGGAGGTGGAGGCAGGCGGATCACGAGATCAGGAGATCGAGACCATCCTGGCCAGCATGGTGAAACCCCGTCTCTATTAAAAATATAAAAATTAGCTGGGTGTGGTGATATGCGCCTGTATTCCCAGCTACTCGGGAGGCTGAGGCAGGATAGTCGCTTGAACCTGGGAGGCTGAGCTTGTAGTGAGCCGAGATCGTGCCACTGCACTCCAGCCTGGTAACAGAGTGAGACTCTGTCTCAAAAAAATAAAATAAAATAAAATAAAATAAAATAAAATAAAATAAAAATACACTTGCATGGGATATAGATAAATTATGCTGCTATAAAGACACATGCACACGTATGTTTATTGCGGCACTATTCACAATAGCAAAGACTTGGAATCAACCCAAATGTCCATCAGTGACAGATTGGATTAAGAAAATGTGGCACATATACACCATGGAATACTATGCAGCCATAAAAAAGGATGAGTTTGTGTCCTTTGTAGGGACATGGATGCAGCTGGAAACCATCATTCTTAGCAAACTATCACAAGAACAGAAAACCAAACACCGCATGTTCTCACTCATAGGTGGGAACTGAACAATGAGATCACTTGGACTCAGGAAGGGGAACATCACACACCGGGGCCTATCATGGGGAGGGGGGAGGGGGGAGGGATTGCATTGGGAGTTATACCTGATGTAAATGACGAGTTGATGGGTGCTGACAAGTTGATGGGTGCAGCACACCAACATGGCACAAGTATACATATGTAACAAACCTGCACGTTATGCACATGTACCCTACAACTTAAAGTATAATAATAATAAATTAATTAAAAAAAAAAAAGAAAATGAAAGAGAAGCTAAAACCCTTATTTGTCCTGACACTGGTAGGCAGGCAGCTACGTGAACTTAATCAGAAAGCAGACATGAGGTCTTGCAGTGACTGTCAGGCCTTCTCCTGTATATCATCCACTTTGGTGCTCTGGGAACTGACATTGTTGGTGGTGATGTCCTGCAATTTCTGCAACTGCCTATTTTTCTGATTATAGACAGTTTTTTCAAACCTTGTTGAGAGCTGAGTTATGTCCTCTCAAAATTCTTCTGTTAAATCCTTAACCCCCAGTACCTGCAAACTCTAACCCCCAGTACCTCAAAATATGACTATATTTGGAGATGGGAACTTTTAAAGAGGCAACTACATTAAAATTAGGCTGTTTAAGTGAGCCCAAATACAACCTAACTGATGTCCTTATAAGTAGAAGAAATGAAAATACTCAGAGAGGCTGGGAGCATTGGCTAATGCCTGTAATCTGAATACTTTGGGAAGCCGAGGTGGGCAGATCACTTGAGGTCAGGATTTTGAGACTAGCCTGGCACCAACATGGTGAAACTCTGTCTGTACTAAAAATACAAAAATTAATCAGGCACGGTGGCAGGTGCCAGTAATCCCAGCTACTCGGGAGGCTGAGGCAGGAGAATTGCTTGAACCCAGGAGATGCAGGTTTCAGTAAACCGAGATCATGCCACTGCACTCCAACCTGGGTGACAGAGTCATATTTTGTCAAAGGAAGGGAGGAAGGGAGGAAGGGAGGAAAGGAGAAAGGGAGGGAAGGAAGGGAGGAAGAAAACAGAGAGCCCCAGGGAAGCACACACACAGAGAAAAGACCATGTGAAGACACAAGAGGATGTTAGCCATCCGCAAGCCAAGGAGAGAGACTTCAGAAGATCCGCGAGCCAAGGAGACAGGCTTCAGAAGACAGCAAACATGCCAACGCCTTGATCTTGGACTTCCAGCCTCCAAAATAGTGAAAAAATACATTTCTATTGTTTAAGCCACCCAGTCTGTGGTATTTTGTTATGGCAGTCATAGAAAACTAATGCAAACCTCATCCTCTAGCACGTCCAAAGGTTTTATTAGCATCTAATACTTGTGTTAAAGCCCTTCCTTCTTGAAATATTTACAGTGGATTCTCTTTTATTAATCAAAACCATACCGATACAATGTAAAAAACAGTTTAATATAGTAAATAAAACAAATAGAAACACTAAAACACTAGAAACACTATGAATAAATAACATAAAATAAGGCCATTACCACTGTATTTTATTAAAAGAATGTAAGCCAAGGTAAATACAAAATGTCATGACTATGGAATATGTGTAATCTTCAAGTTCCTATTATCTATTAGGACATAATGGGATATTCCTGAATTTCTGAGAAATTTATAATTAATTTTACACTTTCTGTTAGTACAATGTGTATCAGTAAATGTATCACCCTTTTTCTTCTCAAACTGCCAAAGTACTGAAGAACGCTGGATATACTGAGGGGAGCAGGCAGTGATAAGTGGAGCCTATGTTGAAAAGACTTCTCCACCAGTCTTTGCAATGTTTTATATTCTTTCTGATATAATTGATATAAATATAATTGATTTTTGACTTTAATTTTCAGATGCTTTACTGCTAGCATATAGAAATATAATTGTTCTTGTATCCTGTAACTTTTCTAAATGTGTTTATTAAGCTGTAATACATATTTATTTCTAGATGCCTTCATGCTTTCTATGTAGATCACGTCACGTACAAATAGAGTTTTCTTCTTTCGTTCCAATCTGGATGCCTTTTTTTTTTTTCTCCCCAATGGCTACATCCTCTAGTGCAATGCTGAGTAGAAGTAGCAAGAGTGGACATCCTTGTTTTGGTTCTTGATCTTAAGGAGAAAACTTCGGTCTTTTACTATCAAAAGCTTTTTATAGGTCCTATTTAGCAGCTTGAAGAAGTCCCCTTCTCGTCATAGTTTGTTGATTGTTTTACATAAAGGATGTTGGATTTTATTAAATGATTTTTCTGCATCCTTTGAAATGATAATTTGGGTTTTGTCTTCTATTCTATTAATATGGCACATTACATTAATTGATTTTGGATATTAAACCAACCTCACATTCCCGGGGGTATATTTCAGTAGGTCATAATATATAACCTTTTTTATATGTTGTTTGATTTGGAGGTAGAGTATCTTGTTGATGGATTTTATATCTATATTCATAAGGTATGGGCCTATTGCTTTCTTTTTTGTTCATATCTTTGGCATTGGAGTGATATTGGCTTTGTGGAATTAATTGGAAAGTGTTATCTCCTTTTCCACTTTTTGGAAGAGTTTGTGAAGAATTTATCCTGATTCATTAAAAGTTTGGTAGAATTTACCAGTGAAGCCATCTACACCTAAGCTTTTCTTCATAGGAAGTTTTAAAATTACTAATTCAATTTCTTTACATGTTACAGGCATTATTCATATTTTCTATTATTTTTGAGTCAGTGTCAGTAATTTGTGCCTTTCTAGGAATTTGTTTCATCTGAATTATCTAATTTTTTGGCATAAAATTATTCATAGTATTCTATAATCCTTTTTATTTCTGTAAGGTTTAAAATTATGTCCTTCATTTGTTCTTGATTTTACTAATTTGAATCTTTTCTCATCTTTTTATGGTCAGTCTAGTTAAAGGTTTCTCAATTTTGTTGTTTTCAAAGGATGGAAGTTTGATTTGGTTGATTTTCTCTGTAGCTTCCCTGCTTTATGAATCTTTGTTTTCTTCCTTCTGATTTTTTTTATTTAGTTTGTTTTTCTTTTTTGAGTATTTTAAGGTAAATGGCTAAGTTATTGATTTAGATCTTTGTTCTTTTCTGAAATAGACATACATCACTATTAATTTCCCTATTAGCACTGCTTTAGCCACATCTCATAAATTTTGGTATGTTGTGTTTCACATTCATAAATCTCAAAGTATTTTCTAATTTCTTTTGTGATATCTTCTTGACCCTTTGGTACTTTAGGAGTGTATTGTTTAGTTTCCACTATTTCTGAATTTTCCAAATTTCTCTCTGTTAATGATTTCTAGTTTCTTCTATTCTAAATGAGGAACATATTTTGTATAATTTCTGTCCTCTTACATTCGTTAAGACTTGTTTTATAGCCGAGCATTTGGTCTCTTATGGAGAATGTTCCATGTGCACTTAAAACTAATGGGTATTTTACAGTTTGTAGGGTAGATTTCTCTACATGTCTGCTAGGTCTAGTTAGTTTATGAAAATAAACTCTCTGATGGTTTTGTGGAACAATACAGTTCCAGTCATCTCTTTTCCAGTCATTTATTTACATTTTAAATTTTTAATTTTGTGGGTTTATAATAGGTGTATATATTTGTAGGGTATATGAGATATTTTCATATAGGCATACAATGTTTAATAATCACATCATAGAAAATGGGATATCCATCTCCTCAAGTATTTATCATCTGTATTACAAACAATCCAATTATACTCTTCTAGTTATTTTTAAAATTACAATTAAATTATTATTGACTATTGTCCCCCTATTGTGCTAGAAAATACTGGGTCTTATTCATTCTTTCTAATTTTTTGTACCCATTAACCATTCCCTTGTTCCCTCTATACCTCACTACCCTTCCCAGCCTGTGATAAACATCCTATTCTCTATCTCAATGAATTCGATTGTCTTTATTTTTAGCTCCTACCAATAAGTGAGAACATGCAACATTTGTCTTTCTGTTCCTGGCTAATTTTACTTAACATAATGATTTCCAGTTCCATCCATGTTGTTACAAATGACAGGATATCATTTATTTTTATGACTGAATACTACTCCATTGTGTATAAGTACCACATATTCTTTATCCATCCATCTGCTAATGGTCTCTTAGGGTGCTTCCAAAACTTGGCTATTGTGAACAGTGCTGCAACAAACATGGCAGTGCAGGGGTCTCTTTGGTATGCTGATTTCCTTTCTTTTAGATATACACCGAGCAGGAGGATTGCTGGACTATGTGGTAGCTCTATTTTTAGTTTTTTGAGGAAACTACAAGCTCTTGTCCATAGTGGTTATAATAATTTACATTCAAACTGACAGTGTAAAAAGGTTCCTTTTTCTCTACATTCTCACCAGCATTTTTTCTTGCCTGATTTTGGATAAAAGCCTTTTTTTTAAAACAGAGTCTTGCTCTGTCACCCAGGCTGGAGTGCAATGGTGTGATCTCAGCTCACTGCAACCTCTGCCTCCCAGGTTCAAGGGATTCTCCTGCCTCAGCCTCCTGAGTAGCTTGGATTATAGGCATGTGCCACCATGCCCAGCTAATTTTTTTTTTTTTTTTTTTTTTAGTAGAGACAAGTTTTACCATGTTGGCCAGGCTGGTCTCAAACTCCTGACCTCAAGTGATCCACCCGCCTTGGCCTTCCAAAGTGCTGGGATTACAGGCATGAGCTACTGCACCTGGCCGGATAAAAAGCCATTTTAACTGGGGTGAGATAATATCTCATTGTAGTTTGGGTTTGCCCTTATCTGATGATCAATGATGTTGAGTACCTTTTCATACACCTGTTTGCCATTTGTATATCTCCTTTTCAGAAATGTCTGTTGAAATCTTTTACTCATTTTTATTCAGATTATTAGAATTTTTACTATAGAACTTTTTGAACTCCTTATATATTCTGGTTATTAGTCCCTTGTCAGATGGGTGGTTTGCAAATATTTTCTTCCGTTCTGTGGATTGTCACTTCACTTTGTTGACTGTTTCCTTTGCTGTACAGAAGATGTTTAACTTGATCCCATTTGTTCACTTTTGCTCTGGTAACCGTGCTTATGGGGTATTACTTAAGATATTTTCGTCCAGATCAACATCCTGGAAAATTTTTCTGATGTTTTCTTGTAGTAGTTTCATGGTTTGAGGTCTTAGATTTAAGTCTTTAATCCATCTTTGATTAGATTTTTGTATAAGGCAAGAAATAGGGGTCAAGTTTCATTGTTCTGTATATGGATATCCAGTTTCCCCAGCATCATTCATTGAAGAGGCTCTCTCTTCAATGTATATTCTTGGCACCTTTGTTGAAAATGAGTTCTCTGTAGGTGTGTGAGTTTGTTTCTGGGTTCTCTATTTCATTCCATTGGTCTATATGTTTGTTTTTATGCCAGTAGCATGCTGTTTTGGTTACTATAGCTCTGTAGGATAATTTGAATTCAGGTAATGTTATTTTTCCAATTTCGTTCTTTTTGCTCAGGACAGCTTTGGCAGTGTAGGGTCTTTTGTGGTTCCATATAAATTTTAAGATTTTTTTTTTCTATATCTGTGAAGAATGTCATTGGCATTTTGATAGAGATTGCATTGAATCTGTAGATTGCTTTGGGCAGTATGGACATCTTAACAATATTGATTCTTCCACTCCATGAACGTGGAATATCTTTCCATTTTTTTGTGTCCTCTTCATCACTTGGTCATGATGAATTATCTTTTTAATGTATTGTTGAATTTGGCTTGCTAGTATTTCATGGAGGATTTTCATATCTATATTCATCAAAGATTTTGGCTCATAATTTTCTTCTTTTTTTTGTTTGACATGTCTTTGGCTTGGGTATCAGGGTAATACTGTCCATATAGAACAAGCTCAGAAACACTCTCTCCTCCTCTATTTTTTTGGAATTGGTATTAGCTCTTCTTGAAATGTTTGGTAGAATCTGCAGTGAATCCATGGGGTCCTAGGATTTACTGGGAGACTTTTTATTACAGTTTCAATATTGTTACTTGTTATTGGCCTGTTTAGGTTTTTTATTTCTTCATGCTTCAATCTTGGTAAGGTGCACGTATCTAGGAATTTATCAATTTCTTTTATATTTTCTAATTTATTGGCATATCATTGCTCATAGAAGACACTAATGAGCCTTTGAATTTCTGCAGTATCAGTTATTTCATCTCTGATTTATTTGGGTCTTCTCTCTTTTTCATTACTCTGGCTAAAGTCTTGTCAATTTTGTTTATCTTTTCAAAAAACAACTTTTTTATTCCATAGATGTTTTGCACTGTTTTCTTCATTTCAAATTCATTTAATCTTTCTAATCTTTGTTCTAATCTTTATTATTTATTTTCTCCTACTAATTTTAGATTTGGTTTGATCTTGAATTTTTAGTTCTTAAAAATGTATCATTAGGTTATTTCTTTGAAGATTTTCTTCTTCTTTGATGTAGGCACTTATAGCTATAAATTTCCCTCTTAATACAGCTTTCAGTGTATTCTGTTGGCTTTGGCATGCTGTTTTCCATTGCCATTTGTTTTAAGACATTTTTCCATTTTCTTCTTAATTTATTCATTGCATCACAGAGCATTCTGTTTAATTTTCCATGTGTTTGTATAGTTTCCAAAACTCCTCTTGTTGACTTCTAGTTTTATTCTCTTGTGATCAGAGAAGCTGCTTGATATTATTTCATATTTTTTGAATGTTTTAAACCTTGAATTGTGACCTAAAATATGGTCTGTTTTTGAGAATAACCCATGTGCTGAGGAGAAGAATGTGTATTCTGCAGCCTTTGGATGAAATGTCCTGTAAATATCTATTAGGCCCATTTGTTCTACAGGACAGATTAAGATTGATTTTTCTTTGTTGAGTTTCTAATGAGAGATTTGTCCAATGCTGAAAGTAGAGTGTTGAAGTCTCCAGTTAGTATTTTATTGAGGTCTATCTCTCTCTTTATCTGTAATAATATTTGCTTTACATATCTGGATGCTCCAGAGTTGGGTACATATGTATTTATAATTATGTCCTCTTTCTCAGTTGGCTTCTTTATCATTACATAATGATGTTCTGTGTCTCTTCTCATATATTTTGTCTGGAGATCTACTTTATCTGAAAAAAGTATAGCTACTCCATCTCTTTTCTGGTTTCCACTGGCATGGAATACCTTTTTATATTCATTTATTTTCAGTTTATATGTATCTTTATAGGTGAAGTGTGTTTCTTGTATGCAACATATCATTGGGTCTATATTTTTTTTATCAATTTAGCCAGTTTGTCTTTCACTGGATAGTTTAGTCCATTTATATTCAATGTTATTGTATTAGTCCATTTTCATGCTGCTAACAAAGACACACTTGAGACTCGGAAGAAAAAGTGATGTAATTGGACTGACAGTTCCACATGGCTGGGGAGGTCTCAGAATCATGGCGAAAGTCTAAAGGCACTTCTTACATGGTGGTGGCAAGATAAAATGAAGAAGATGCAAAAGCAGAAACCTCTGATAAAACCATCAAATCTCATGAGACTTATTCACTACCACAAGAACAGGATGAGGGAAACCACCCCTATGATTCAAATTACCTCCCACCACATTCCTCCCACAATATATGGAAATTATGGGAGTACAATTCAAGATGAGATTTGGGTGGGGACAGAGCCAAATCATATCATTCCATCCCAGCCGTTCCAAATCTCATGTCCTCACATTTCAAACTAATTATGCCTTCCCAACAGTCCCCCACAGTCTTAACTCACTTCAGCATTAACCCAAAAGTCCACAGTCTGAAGTCTCATCTGAGACAAAGCAAGTCCCTGCTGCCTATGAGCCTGTAAAATTGAAAGCAAGCTAGTTACCTCCTAGATACAATGGGGATATAGGTATTGGGTAAATGCAGTCATTCCAAATGGGAGAAATTGGCCAAAATGAAGTGGTTACAGGGCCCATGCAAAATTGAAATCCTGTGGGGCAGTCAAAATTTAAAGCTCCCAAATGATCTCCTTTCATGCCAGGTCTCACATCCGGGTCATACTGATGCAAGAGGTGGGTTCCCATGGTCTTGGGCAGCTCCACCCCTGTGACTTTGCATGGTGCAGCCTCCCTCCTGGCTGCTTTTACAGACTGGCATTGAGTGTCTGCGGAAACAAACTGTGCAAGCTGTTGGTGGATCTACTGTTCTGGGATCTGGAGGACGATGACCCTCTTCTCACAACTGCACTACGTTTTGCCCCAGTAGGGACTCTGTGTTGGGGCTCTGACTCCACATTTCCCTTCTGTACTGCCCTAGCAGAGGTTCTCCATGAGCACTCTGCCCCTGCAGCCAACTTCTGTCTGGTCATCCAGGTGTTTCCATACATCTTCTTAAATCTAGGCAGAGGTTCCAAAACCCCAGTTCTTGACTTCTGTGCACTCGCAGGCTCAACACCACATGGAAGCTGTCAAGGCTCGAGGCTTGCACCCTCTGAAGTCACTGCCAGAGCTCTACATTGGTCCCTTTCAGCTGCAGTTGTAGGGGCTGGGACACAGGGCACCAAGTCCCTAGGCTACCCACAGCACAGGGACCATGGGCCCGGCCCGTGAAACCATTTTGTCCAAGGCTTCTAGGCCTATGATGGGAGGGGCTGCCATGAAGACCTCTGACATTACTTGGAGACATTTTACCGATTGTCTTGGGGATTAATATTCAACTCCTCGTTACTTATGCAAATTTCTGCAACTGGGTTGAATTTCTCCTCAGAAAATAGGCTTTTCTTTTCTGTTGCATTGTCAGGCTGCATATTTTCCAAATGTTTATGTTCTGTTTCCCTTATAGAACTGAATGCCTTTAGCAGCACCAAAGCCACCTCTTGAATGCTTTGCTGCTTAGAAATTTCTTCTGCCAGATACCCTAAATCATCTCTCTCAAGTTGAAAGTTCCACAAACCTCTAGGGCACGGGCAAAATGCTGCTGATCTCTTTGCTAAAACATAACAAGAGTCACCTTTGCTCCAGTTCCAACAAGTTTCTCCATCTGAGACCACCTCAGCATGGACTTTATTTTCCATGTCACTATTAGGCTTTTGGTCAAAGTCATTCAACAGGTTTCTAGAAAATTCCAAACTTTCCCACATTTTTCTGTCTTCTTCTGAGCCCTCCAAACTGTTCCAACATCTGCCTTTTACCCAGTTTGAAAGCTGCTTTCACATTGTTGAGTATCTTCTCAGCAATGCCCCACTCTACTGGTACTAATTTACTGTATTAGTCCTTTTTCACACTGCTGATAAAGACATACCCAAGACTAGGAAGAAAAAGAGATTTAATTGGACTTGCAGTTCCACATGGCTGAAGATGCCTCAGAATCAAGGCATGAGGCAAAAAGCACTTCTTACATAGTGGTGACAAGATAAAATAAGGAAGATACTGAAACCATCGGATCTTGTGAGACTTATTCACTACCACGAGAACAATATGGGGGAAACCAACCCCATGATTCAAATTATCTCCCATTAGGTCCCTTCTACAACATGTGGGAATTATGGGAGTACAATTCTAGATGAGATATGGGTGGGAACACAGAGCCAAAGCATATCAGTTATTATTGATAAAGAAGGACTTACTCCTGCCATTTTGTTACTTGTGTTCTGATCGTTTTGTGGTCTTGTCTTCCTTGTTTTTTCTTTCTTCCTTTTAGTGAAGGTTATTCTCTCTGGCAGTATTGTCTGATTTCTTGTTTTTTGTCTTTGTGTATCCATTGTATGGTTTTTCATTTGAGGTTACCATAAAGCTTTCCAATACTATCTAATAACTCATCATTTTAACTGATGAAAACTGAACACTGATTTAATAAACAAACAGTTGAAAAGAAAACAAAAAAAATCTCTACACTTTAACTTTGTCCCCCTGCTCTTTCTCTTTTTGTTGTTTCTTTCTTTTTTTTCTTAACTTTAAGTTCCAGGGTACATGTGCAGGATGTGCAGGTTTGTTACATAGGTAAACATGTGCCATGGTGGTTTGCTGTATAGATCAACCCATCCTCTGGGTGTTAAGTCCAGCATTCATTAGCTGTTCTTCCTGATGCTCTCCCTCCCTCAACTCCACTGACAGGCTCCAGTATGTGTTGTGTTCCCTAATGTGTCCTTGTGTTCTCATCGTTCAGCTCCCACTTATATGTGAGAACATGTGGTGTTTGGTTTTCTGTTCCTATGTCAGTTTGTTCAAGATAATGATTTTCAGCTCTATCAATGTCCCTGCAAAAGACATGTTCTTGTCCCCTTTAATGTCTGCATAGTATTCCATGGTATATATACTACATTTACTTTGTCTAGTCTATTATTGATGAGCATTTGGGTTGATTCCATGTCTTTGCTTTGTAAATAGTGCTGCCACAAACATATGAATGCATCTATCTTTATAATAGAATGATTTTCTTTTTGAGATGGAGTCTCACTCTGTCACCCAGGCTGGAGTGCAGTGGTGTGATCTCAGCTCACTGCAAGCTCTGCCTCCCAGGTTCATGCCATTCTCATGCCTCAGCCTCACAAGTAACTGGGACTACAGTCACCCGCCACCATGCACAGCTAATTTTTTGTATTTTCAGTAGAGATGGGTTTTCACCGTGTTAGCCAGGATGGTCTCAATCTCCTGACCTCGTGATTCACCCACCTCAGCCTCCCAAAGTACTGAGATTACAGGCATGAGCCACCGTGCCTGGCCATAGTACCCAAGGATTTATATTCCTTGGGTATATACTCAGTAATGAGATTGCTGGGTTAAATGGTATTAAATGTTTCTGCCTCTAGATCTTTGAGGAATCACCACACTGTCTTCCACAATGGTTGAACTAATTTACACTCCCACTAACAGTGTAAAAGTGCTCTCTGCTTGCCTGTTGTGGGTGTATAGGAAAGCTAGCAATTTTTGCACATTGATTTTTGTATCCTGAGACTTTGCTGAGGTCGCTTATCAGCTTAAGAAGCTTTTGGGCTGAGGTGATGGGGTTTTCTAGATATAGAATCATATTGTCTGGAAACAAAGATAATTTGACTTCCCGTGTTCATATTTTAATATCCTTTATTTCTTTATCTTGCCCGATTGCCCTGTCTGGAACGTCCTATACTATGTTGAATAGGAGTGGTGAGAGAGGGCATCCTTTTCTTGTGCTGGTTTTCTAGGGGAATGTTTCCAGCTTTTGCCCATTTAGTATAATATTGGCTGTGGGTCTGTCATATAAGGGTCTTATTATTTTCATGTATGTTTCTCCATTACCTAGCTTATTTAGAGTTTTCAACATGAAGAGATGTTGAATTTTGTCAAAGGCCTTTTCTATGTCTACTGAGATAATCATGTGGTTTTTGTCTTTAGTTCTGTTTATGTGATGAATTGTATTTATTAACTTGCATAGGTTGAGCTAACCTTGCATCCCAGGGATGAAGTGGTAAATAACTTGATAGTGGTAGATAAGCTTTTTGATGTGCTGATGGATATGGTTTGCCAGTATTTTATTGAAGATTTTTGCATTGATATTCATCAGGAATATTGACTTGAAGTTTTTTGTTTGTTTGTTTATCTCTTTCAGGTTTTGGTATCAGGATAATGCTGGCTTCATAGAATGAGTTAGGGAGGAATTTCTCCTTTTCAAATTTTTGGTATATTTTCAGTAGAAATGGTACCAGCTCTTCTTTGTACTTCTGGTAAAATTCAGCTATAAATCTGTCAGTCCTGGGATTTTTCTGGTGGTTGGCTATTTATTACTGCCTCAGTTTCAGAACTTGTTATTGATCTATTCCGGGATTCAGTTTCTTCTTGGTTCAGGCTTAGGAGGATGTATGTGTCCAGGAATGCATCTATTATTTCTAGGTTTTCTAGTTTATGTGCATAGAGGTTGTCTTAGTTCATTCTTATGCTGCTATAAGGACATACCCGAGAATGAGTAATTTATATAAGAAAGAAGTTTAATTGACTCACAGTTCTACATGGCTGGGGAGGTCTCAGGAAACTAACAATCATGGTGGAAGGGGAAACAAACATGTCCTTCTTCACATGATGGCAGGAAGGAGAAGTGCCAAGTGAAGCAGGTTAATGTCCCCTATAAAGCCATAAGATCTCATGAGAACTCACTCACTATCATGAAACAGGATGAGAGGACAACCCCCATGATCTAATCACCTCCCACAAGGTCCTGCCCCCAACACATGAGGAGTACAATTTGTATTACAATTTTAAGTGAGATTTTGGATGGGGACAGAGCCAAACCATTTAAGAGGTGTTTATTTTTTGTATTTCTGTGGGATCAGCAGTGATATCCCCCTTATCATTTCTGATTGTGTCTATTTGATTCTTTTCTCTTTTCTTCTTTATTAATCTAGCTAGCAGTCTATCTACTTTACTATTTTAAACAAAACAGCTCCTGGATTAATTGATTTTTTGAATGGTTTTTTGTGTCTCTATCTCCTTCAGTTCTGCTCTGATCTTGGTTATTTCTTGTCTTCTGCTGGCTTTGGGGTTTGTTTACTCTTGGTTCTCTAGTTCTTTTATTTTTTTATTTTCATATTTTTATTTATTTTTTTTTTAAATAGAATCTCACTCTGTTGCTCAGGCTGGAGTACAGTGGTGTGAGCTCAGCTCAATGCAACCTCTACCCTCCTGGGTTCAAGCAATTCTCCTGCCTAGGCCTCCTGAGTAGCTGGGACTAGAGGGATGCATCAACATGCCTGGCTAATTTTTGTATTTTTTAAGTAGATACAATGTTTCACCATGTTGACCAGGCTGGTCTTGAACTCCTGACCTCAAGTGATCCACACACTTCAGCCTCCAAAAGTGCCAGGAGTATTAGCCACCACACCCAGCCTCTAGTTCTTTTAGTTGAGATGTTAAGTTGTTAAACTTGAGATCTTTTTAGTATTTTGATGTGGGCATTTAGTGCTATAAGTTTCCCTCTTAACGCTGCTTTAGCTGTGTCTCAGCAATTCTGGTACCTTGTCTCTTTGTTCTCATCAATTTCAAAGAACTGTTTCATTTCTGCCTTAATTTCATTATTTACCCAGGTGTCATTTAGGAGCAGGTTGTTCAATTGCCATGTAATTGTGTGGTTTTTAGTGGGTTTCTTAGCCTTGAGTTCTAATTTTATTGAGCTGTGGTCTGAGAAACTGTTACCATTTCAATTCTTTTGCATTTGCTGAGGAGTGTTTTACTTCCAATTTTGTGACCAATTTTAGAGTAAGTATTACGTGGCAATGAGAAGAATGTATATTCTGTTGTCTTGGGGTGGAGAGTTCTGTAGATATCAATCATGTCTGCTTGATCCAGAGCTGAGTTTAGGTGCTGAATATCTTTATTAAATTTTTGTCTCAATTTTCTGTCTAATATTGTCAGTGGGTTATTAATGTCTCTCACAATTATTGTGTGTGAGTCCACATCTTTTTATAGGTCTCCAAGAACTTGCTTTGTGAATACAGGTGCTCCTATATTGGGTGCATATATATTTAGAACAGTTAGCTCTTATTGTTTAATTGAACCCTTTATCAGTATATTATATAATGCTCTTCATTATCTTCTTTGATCTTTGTTGGTTTAAAGTCTGTTTTGTCAGAAACTAGGATTGCAATCCCTGCTTTTTTTTGTTTTCCATTTGCTTGGTAAATTTTCCTCCATCCCTTTATTTTGAGCCTATGTATGTCTTTGCATGTGAGATGAGTCTCTTGAAGACAGCATACCAATGGGTCTTGACTCTTTATCCAGCTTGTCATCCTGTATCTTTTAATTGTGGCATTTAGCCCATTTACACTTAAGGTTAGTATTGTTATGTGTGAATTTGATCCTGTTATCATGGTGCTAGCTGGTTATTTTGCAGACTTGTTTATGTGGTTGCTTTATAGTGTCACTGGTCTGTATACTTCAGTGTGTTTTGTAGTGGCTGGGAATGGTTTTTCCCTTCCTTATTTAGTGCTTCCTCCAGGAGCTCTTGCAAAGCAGGCCTGGTGATGATGAATTTCCCCAGCATTTGCTTGTCTGAAAAAGGATCTTATTTCTCTTTTGCTTATGAAGCCAGTTGGCTGGATATGAAACTCTGGGTTAGAAAATCTTTTATTTATAATGTTGAATATTGGCTCTCAGTCTCTTCTGGCTTGTAGGGTTTCCAGTGAGAGATCTGCTGTTAGTCTGATGAGTTTTCCTTTGTAGGTAATCTAGCCTTTTTCTCTGGCTGCCTTAACATTTTTTTATTTCATTTTGACATTGAGGAATCTAGTAATGATGTATCTCGGGGTTGATCTTCTTATGGAGTATCTTACTGGGGTTCTCTGGATTTCTTAAATTTGAATATTGGCTTGTCTTGCTAGATTGGGGAAGTTCTTCTGGATGATATCCTGAAGTATGTTTTCCAACTTAGTTCCATTCTCCCCATCTTTTTCAGGTACCCCAATCAGTTGTAGGATTGGTCTTTTTACAGTCTCATATTTCTCAGAGGTTTTGTTTGTTCCTTTTTATTCTTTTTACTGTACTCTTTTCTGCCTTTCTTATTTCTGAAAGACAATCTTAAAGTTCTGACATTCTTTCCTCCTCTTGGTCTATTTTGCTTTCAAACCATGATTGCATTGTGAATTTCTCGTGTTGTATTTTTCAGTTCCATTAGGTCAGTTATGCTCCTCTCTAAACTGGCTATTCTGTTTATCATCTATTGTTTTATTATGATTTTTCGCTTCTTTGCATTGGGTCACAACATGCCCTTTTAGCTCAGCAAAGTTCATTATTACCCTCCTTCTGAAGCCTACTTCTGTCAACTTAGCCATCTCAGCTTCAGTCAGCTCTGTGCTTTATGTTGCAACCATTTGGAGGAGAAGAGGCATTCTGGCTTTTTGAGTTTTCAGCATTTCTGCATTGACTCTCATCTTTCTGGTTTATCCACCTTTAATGTTTGGGGTTGAATGGGGTTTTTGTGGGGCCTTTTTTGTTGATGTTGTTGCTTTCTGTTTGTTTTTCTTTTAGCAGTGACACCAGTTTTTGCTAGGGCTGCTGTTTTCTGGAAGATCCTTCCATGTCCCAGTTCCCTTAGTTTTTCCCTTACCTAGAGGTATCACCAGTGAAAGCTATGAAACAGTAAATATGGCAGCCTGCTCCTTCCTCTGGGAGCTCCGTCTCATGGGGGTACTGACCTGTGGCTGGCCTGGAAACTCCTGTAGGAGGTATCTGGAGACCCTGTTGGGAGATCTCACCCAGTCAGGAGGGATGGGATCAGAGAATCCACTTAAAGAATCAGTCTGGCTGCTTTTTGGTAGAGCAGGTGTGCTGCATTGTCGGGTGGTTGGGGGGAACCCTTCCTCATCCAGACTGCCTGGACTCTTCAGGGCCATCAAGCTGAAAAGGCTGAGTCAACTGAACTGCAGAGACATTGGCCACCCCTCCTCCCAGGGGCTTCATCCCAGGGAGAGATCAGAGTTCTGTTTATATAACTCTGGCTGGAGTTGATGAAATTCCCACAGAGAGGGGGGACGGATCAGGGTCCCACTTAAATAAGCAGCCTTGCCACAATCTGGCACAGCAGCTCTGCTGCACTGTGAGGGACTCCTCCTCATCTGGACCACCTGGACTCCCCAGTGCTGGCAGGATAGAATGACTGAGGAGATCAACCTAACCGCAGAAATGGTGACTGCTCCTCCCCTCAGGAACTCATCTTTCTCAGTCAATTTCCAGCCTGTTGCTCTGGTTGGCTGCAATTCCAAGCCAGCGGGTCTTAACTTGTGATGTACCATGAAAGTGGGGCCTGCAGAATGAAACTGCTGGGCTCCCTGGATTCAGCCTCCTTCCTAGGGGAATGTAGGAATGAATCTCCAGCCTTGCCTGGGTTCCCAGGGCTGGAGTCTGTAAAACTCCTGGGTCTCTCTGTGAGCCTGAGTGATTGTTCTGCTGATACTCTGTGCAGCTCTGTGTATCAGACCCAAGGCCTGGTGGCATGGGTTCATGAAGGGATCTCCTGATATGTGAGAAGCATGGTTTCCTCGGTGATGTTGCACAATCACTCACTGCTTTTCTTGGCTGGGGTGGGGTTCCTTTGGCTCCATGCCACTCCCGGGGGGGGGGCTGTCACTCTACCCTGCTTTTCTCCATTCTCCTTGGGTCAAGTAGTCCACCTAGTCAGTCCTAATGCAAGAACCTGGATACTTCAGTTCAAGGTGCTGAATTCACTAACTATTTTCATTCCTCTCCACAAAACCTGTGGGCTGCAGCTGCTTCTAATCAGTCATCTTGGCTCCTTCTTCAATACGTATATTTTGTAAAGTGGGCTCCTTAAAGTGCTGGATCTCCTCAGAAGTCTTTTGAAGGTATCATCCAATGTTTCAGCTGAAATGAGGAGAACTCCCTTTTGTAATCACTGTCTTCACCTTGGCAGCTTGAAATGCATACTCTTCAAAAGAATAAAATTAAGGGATGGAGTGGAAAGGAGAGCAACCAAAGCCTTCACCAAGGCCTGAACAGGGTCAAGAGTCAGTCATGATAGACTGAAGGCAGGGAAGAGGGGGAGAATAATAAAAAACAAAATAGAGGGAAAAAGGATTCAGGGACAGGGTGATGCTCTCAGTTCAGGGATATCACCTATGCCACCTCCACAGAGATCCAATTCACTGCTGGCCTGTTGTTTCTCTTAATATCTTATTTACTATCTGTCTTGAAAAGTTGATGTTATCATTTTTTATTGGTTCATCTTTTAGTCTTTCTACATGAGTAGTTTATACACCACCGTTGTAGTGTTATAATATTCTGTTTTTCTGTGTACTTACTATTGCCAGTGAGTTTTGTACCATCAGATAATTTTTTATATCTCGTTAACCTCTTTTTAGTTGTGATTGAAGAACTCCCTTTAGAATTTCTTGTAAGGCAGGCCTGGTGTTGATGAAATCCTTCAGCTTTGTTTGTCTAGGAAAGTATATATCTCCTTCATGTTGGAAGTGTAATTTTCACCAGATATACTATTCTAGGGTAAGAAAAATTTCCTTCACCTCTTTAAATATGTCATGCCACTATCTCCTGGCCTGAAAGATTTCCACGGAAAAGTCTGCTGTCAAACATACTGGAGCTCCATTTTATGTTATTTGTTTCTTCCTTTTGGGATTCTTTATGTATCCTTGACCTTTGGGAGTTTGATTATTAAATGCCTTGATACAGGCTTCTTTGGGTTAAATCTATTTAATGTTCTATAACCTTCTTTTACTTGATGTTTATATTCTTTAGGTTTGGGGAGTTCTCTGATATAATCCATGGAATAAACTTTCTACTCCTTTCTCTACCTCCTCTTTAACCCTTTTCCCATTTAGATTTTTTTAAGTGTAGCTGGCTGCCAGTACTTATTTAATTTTATATAGACATGCTCTTTGAGACTGAAGCAAATCTGACATATTTTCAATGTGAAAATAAAATATAAAAACTATTCTTGAAGTTATGTCTAAAAAGAGCATCAGAATTGTCCTCATCATCTATTTCAGAAAAATTGGATTCATCAAATGAAACTTTGGCCAACAATAATTTGAAAATGATGTTAACATCACTTGCAGAAATTTAACAATTTCTAGGATTTGATATCTTCAGAGATTGAAAGTTACTATATTTTGTAAATGGAAATACTGCTACTAAAAACAGAATGCTATAAGTAGAATGATATCTTTTGTTTCCAAAGTTGATATACTACAGTGATGTGAAAATAACAATAAAAGTGAGGTATTTCGTAGCAAAGTTATCTTGGGATAAACACTGCAGCTGCAAGCACTGCTGGCAAGTGTTCTTAGGGCTAATAGGAAAAAGAGTTAAGGACAATAACTGTCATCTTTGCCCTTTTGAGGCTATTTTCTAGATCTCATAGGTGTGCTACATTGTTTTCTATTCTTTTTTCTTTTGTTTCCTCTGACTGTGTGTTTTCAAATAGTCTGTCTTCAAGTTCATTTAATCTTTCTTCTGCTTGATCACTTCTAGTATTAAGAGACTCTGATGCATTCTTTAGCACATTTGCATTTTAAATTCTAGAATTCCTTTTTGCTTCTTTTTAATTATTTCAATCTCTTTGTTAAATCTATCTGATAGAATTCTGAGATCCCTCTCTGTGTTATCTTGAATTTCTTTGAGTTTCTTCAACATAACTATTTTGAATTATCTGTCTAAAAGGTCATATATTTTTGTTCTCCAGGATTTGTCCCTTTTAGTTCATTTTGTGAGGTCATATTTTGCTGTATGGTGTTGACACTTGTAGATCAAGCTTGTTCAACCCACGGCCTGTGGACCACATGTGGCTCAGGATGGTTTTGAATGCAGCCCAACAAAAATTTGTAAATTTTCTTAAAACAT
The DNA here is from genome assembly GCF_049350105.2 of Macaca mulatta. Classification (NCBI taxonomy): domain Eukaryota; kingdom Metazoa; phylum Chordata; class Mammalia; order Primates; family Cercopithecidae; genus Macaca; species Macaca mulatta. The sequence continues at coordinate 115,605,308 of NC_133413.1, forward strand.
TATAAGTTTTTGTGATTTATTTTTTAGATCATCAGCTATTGTTAGTGTTAGTATATTTTATTTGTGGCTGAAAACAATTCTTTTTCCAGTGTGGCTCAGGGGAGCCAGAAGATTGGACACCCCTATTATAGATGTTCTTCAGTGCCTTGGCATTGAAGAATTAGGTATTTATTGTAGTCTTCACAGTCTGGGGTTGTTTGTACCTCTCCTTGGGAAGACATTCCAGGAATTTGAAGGACTTGGGCCCCAAGCCCAATAATACTGTGGTTTTGTAGACTTACAGAGGTACTGCCTTGGTGGTTTTGGACAAGATCTGAAAGAATTCTCTGGGTTACCAGGCAAGGATTCTTTTCTTTTTTTCCCTCATTTTCAACCAAACAGAGTGTCTCCCTTTGTGATGAGCCTTCTGGAACTGGGGGTGTAGTGATACAAGCCGGCCACCACTGGAACTGCACTGGGTCAGACCTGTAGACAGTGCAGCACTGGAACTTGCCCAAAGCTCTTCCCTTCAGAGTGGTGGATTTACCCAGGACCACATGTGTTCAGAGATGCTGTCTGGGAGCAAGGGATTGGAGTTTAAAACCTTAGAAGTTGGCCGAGTATGGTGGCTCACCATACTGTAGTCTCAGGACTTTGGGAGGCTGAAGTGGGCAGATCACCTGAGGTCAGGAGTTCGAGACCTGCCTGGCAAACTTGGCAAAACCTTGTCTCTACAAAAATAAAATAAAATAAAAATTTTGCTGGGTGTGGTGGTGTACACCTGTAATCTCAGCTACTTGAGATGCTGAGGCAGGAGAATTGCTTGAACCCGGGAGGCAGAAGTTGCAGTGAGCCAAGATTGCACTATTGCACTCCAGCCTGGGCAACAAGAGCACAACTCCATCTCAAATAAAAAATAAAAAATAAAAAAACTTTAGAAGTTTACCTGATGCTCTATTTTACTGCAGCTAAGGTGGCACTCAAACCACAGTACAAAGTCCTTGCCACTCTTCCCTCTTCCTTCCACAGGCAGGGAAGCCTCTCCCTGTGGCCACCACCATCCCTGGTCCACAGGGATTCTGCCAGCTCATCACTGATGTTAACTTAAAGCCCAAGGGCTCTTCTGTCAGGTTGTGGTGAATACTGCCAGTTTTGTGATTCACCCTTCAAAGCAGTGGCTCACCTCTGGCTCAGAGTAGGTCTAGAAATGCTGTCCAAGAGCCTAGGTTGGACTCAGGGACCCCAAAAGCCTGCTCGGTGTTCTACTCCACCATAGCCAAGCTGCTACCTAGGGCGCAAGACAAAGTCCCCTTTACTTTTCCCTTTGCTCTTTTCAAACAGAAGGAGCCATTCACTGTAGTCACCACAGCTGGGAATGTAAAGAGTCACCCCTGATGCCAGCACATCTCAGAGCCCAAGGCCCATAGCATTCTCCCTGGTATCACTGCTGATTATTTGGGGCTCAAAAGCTCTGTAGCCAGCAGGTGATGAATCCTTCCAGGACTAGGTCCTTCCCTTCAAGGCAGCAGGTTCTTTTTGGCCCAGGGTTTTAGAAATGTCATCCAGGAACTAGGGCCTGGAATGGGGGCCTCATGACTCTGGCAGTTGCCCTATCCTACTGTGGCTGTATTAGTATCCAAGACGAAAGGCAAAGTCCTGTTTTCTCTTCTCTCTCGTCTCCTTAAGCAGATGGAAGGAGTCACTTTTGTTTCTGTAAGCAGCACTGCCTGTGGTTGGAGGAGGGATGGTGCAAGCACTCTCTTAGCCACCCTGGTTGGTGTTTCCCTAGGTCATGTGCCACTCTACTTCACTGACTCTAAACGCAGCCTAGGAATTGCAGTTCTCATGTTCTAGACTACCTTTCAAGTTTACCTAGGACCCCAGAGCACTTCAGCCTGTGATGGCATGGTGGCGAGGCATGCCAAGAAACTCAAGTTCTGACCACTGGGATGGATGAGTCCCCTCTGGCTAGGGCTGATCCAAATGCTCCCTCCATATAGGGGTGCTGGCTGAGACCAGCACAGCTTTATTCCCTCTGTGACGCGGCAGCACTGAGTTCAATGTAAGGTTCCCCAATCACTGTACTGTCCCTCCCCAAAGTGCAGATTCTCTCTCTGCTGCCAGGAGATAGGGAAAGGGTGGTGCCAGCCATTCAAGACGGTCTCTCCTGCCCTTCTTAATTCCTGCTATAACAATACGAAGTTAAATCCAGGTACTGTGATTACTCACCTAATTTTCGGTTCTTGCGACAGTGCTTTTCTGCATCCAGATAGTTGTTAAAATTTGGTGTTCCAGCACGGGTGGGGGAGGATGAACAATGAACAGTGTGGGTTTCTATTCCACCATCTTGCTCCTGCCTGTCCTATTTATTTCTTGATGTCCTGCCTAGTTACGATATTCATTGTTGAAAGTGGCATATTGAAATCTACAACTATTACTGAATTGTTCATTTCTCCCTTTAAATATGTCAGTTTATGCTTCATATATTTCGCAGCTCTGTTTAAGTCCATATGTACTTAGACCCTTTTATAATTTAAGAAGTCCTTCTTTATATTTAGTAACTTTTTAACTTCAAATTCTATTATGATATATGTTAGTATAGCCACTCCCACTTTTTTATAGTGGCTATTCAGATGAGGTATATATTTTTTCACTTTCTTTACTTTAAAACTTTTTGTGTTTTTAAATCTAAAATGTGTTCCTACAGATGATGTATAGTTGGATCTTGTTTTTCTATCTAGTGTGAGAAAATCTGACCTTTAATGTATTGTTTATCCTTTTACACTTTTACACTTAATGTTATTATTGATGTGGATGGAGTTAAGTCTGTCATGTTACTCTTTGGTTTCTATATGCCTCATGTCATTTTTGTTGGCCTGTTTTACCTTCACTGCTTTCCTTCGCATTAAGTGAATAATTTCTAGTATAACAGTATAATTCCTTCATTAAATTGTTTACTGTTTTTAAAAGTTATTTTCTTAGTTGTTGCAATAAGGATTACAACATGTATCTTAATTTATCAAAACCTACTTAAACTACATACTATTGTTAAAAGAAAAACTTTTAGCTGAATTAAATTTAAAGAAGTTTAATTGACCAAAGAACAATTCACAAATCAGATAGCCTCCCGAGCCAGAGTAGGCTCAGAAACCCCAGTGAAGCTACACGGTGGAAATTTTATGGTCAGAAAAAAAAAAAAAAAAGTGATGTACAGAAAATAAAATTGAGGTAAAGAAAAAGTTGGATTGGTTACAGTTTGGTGTTTGCCTTATTTGAACATGGTTTGAACAGTTGGCCACTTTTGATTGGCCAAAAGTCAGTGATTGGCACAAGAGTAAACTACAGTCTGTATACAACTCCATTTAAGTTATAGTTCACAATGTACAGAGAAACCTGTAGGCCAAACTTAAAATATGTAAGGAGGCAGCTTTAGGCTAAACTTGATTTAACACTCTCTTAATTGTAGTGAGAAATAGAAATGTTATTTTTATATCATTCTATTTTTCCCCTTTTTGAGGCTATTATTGTTATAGATAGTATACCTATATATGTTGCAAATCCAAAAGTATATTGTTATAATTATTACATTATATAATTTCATATATTTTTAAAAAGCTGAGATAAGAGAGTAAGTACATATTTATAGAGTTTGTTATATTAATGTTACTATGCTACATACCATTTCTGATTCTCTTCATTTCTTCCTCTGAATTTGAGTTACCATCTGGTGTCATTTTCCTACTTCAATACAACTTTATACTCATCTGCTTTCTTTGTGCTGTTATCATCATGTACATTAGATTTATATATGTTATAGGCCCAATAGCACAATTACATTCATATTATTTTATAGAACTGCTTTTTAAGGCAGGGAAGAAATTTGAGGAAATGTTAAATTCAATTTATTTTATAATGACCTACATAATTAACTTTACTGATGCTTTTGTTTTGTTCATGTGGTAATCATGTGATATCACTTGCTTTCAGCCTAAAGAATTTCCCCTGGTGTCTCTGGTAAGGCAAGTCTGTTAGCAAAGATCCTACCAGGTTTTTTGTTTGTTCATTTCTGAGAGTGATTTATTTTACTTAACATAAAAAAAAAATCTGAAAGATAGCTTTTTTGGATATGAGATATATGATTGACAATATTTTTCTTTGAAATTTTGAATATGTCATTCCACCATCCTCTGGCCTCCATGGTTTTAAATGAGAAATTAGCTATTAATATTATTTAGGATCCCTTGTACACTGTGAATCACTTTTATGTTGCTTTTTCAAGATTATCTCTTTCTTTTTACAACTTAGTTTGAGTATATTTGTCTCATTGTGGCTCTCCTTAAGTTTATCCTTCTTAGAGTTTGTTGGGCTTCTTGGATGTATAGATTTATGTTTTTGGTTACATTTGGGAAGTTTTTCAGTGATTATTTCCTCAGCTTTTTTTTTTTTTTTTGCTTTATTAGGTATTCTCATTATGTGTATGATGGTATGCTTCGTGGTGTTCCACATTTCTCTGAGGCTCTGTTAATTTCCCTTCATTCTCTTTTCTCTCTATTCTTCCAATTGTATAATCTCTCTATCGACCTAGCTTCAAGCATGCTAATTATTTCTTCTGTAAGTTCTAATTATCTTTGAGCTTATCTAGTGAGTAATTCATTTGAGTTATTGTGCTTTCAAGTCTATAATGTTCACTTGTTACTTTTTTAAATAATTTCTGTCTCTGTATTAACATTCTCTATTTGATAAGACGGTGTCATCCTACTTTCCTTCATTTGTTTAAGGCATTATTTCTTTAGTTCTTTGAATGTATGTATAAGAGTTGCTTTGAAGTCTTTGTCTTCTAAGTCTGACATCTGAGCCCTCTCAGAGGCAGTTTCTGTTGCCTGCCTTTTCTCTGTGTATAGGTAACACTTTCCTCTTTCTTTACATGTTTCCTACCCTTTTATTGAAAACTGAACGTTTTAGATACTATACCTCTGGATACAGACCCACTCCTGCCTTCAATTTGTTGCTTACTTATTTGTTTAGTGACTTCACCAGACTATTTCAATGAATTCTATTTTTCCTTCAGCGTAAAGCCGCTGCAGTTGCTTTTCAAAGCATACAACATTGGAAATGTAAATAATTACCCTAAGATGAAAGTGGTTGTAGAAGTGATCTCTTTGTGTGTTCATCTCTTTCTGGCACCTCTCTGTTAGGCTTCTAACCAGTCTGTCTCTTTGTTATCACACCCAGATGTTAGCTTCTATTAATTGTTGGCTGATTGCTTTGTTTTTGTTGTTGTTGTTGTTTGTTTGTTTTTTGAGAGGGAAACTCGCTCTGTTGCCCAGGCTGGAGTGCAGTGGCGCCATCTTGGCTCACTGCAACCTCCACCTCCTGGGTTCAAGCAATTCTCCTGCCTCAGCCTCCTGAGTAGCTGGGATTACAGGCACCTGCCACCATGCCTGACTAATTTTTGTATTTCAGTAGAGATGGGGTTTCACCATGTTGACCAGCTTGGTCTTGAACTCCTGACCTCAAGCGATCTGCCTGCCTCAGCCTCCCGAAGTGCTGGGATTAAAAGCGTTAGCCACCGCACCCTGTCTGCTTTATTGTTTTTGACAACCTCTGGGTTGGAATTTCTTCACAGTCTGATCCAATTGAATTTGGGGCCTTTGGTAGGGTTTGTCTTTGAGGCTAATCTTTGCACCCATTTCTAGCCCCAGGAGTGCTTTTGTTAGCTGACTCTTTCTAGCATATGTCAATCAACCTCTTAATTTCTTACCACCAAAATCTTCATTGTTTTTGATAGCACCCTTTAGACTTGAAATTTTCCAAATTAAATCAGTTCTCTTGGAGATAACTACCAAGATCTGTGTTCTTAAGTTCTCCCTCTCCCCTACACAAAACATCTTTGCCATTGTTCCAAAACTGGGCATCAGGAGAGCAGCCCACTTCTCTTGAGATGACATCACTATTTTAGGAGTGGGGTGCTGGGCAAAGGCAACAGCCACGTCTTCTCAGATTGTTTCTTCTGGCATAAAATTTCTGCCCAATAAGCCAGTTTGAGTGGAGGTAATGGGGGCCCAGTATTTTTTGCCTGCCATACTTGGATACAACTTGTAGTCTCCAACTGGGGAGTGGGTAGTGAAGGAAACCACAGACATCTCAACCACTCTTGCCTGGAAGAGAGTTTCTACAACATGGAGCTGGGGGTAATGAGCATTAACATCTTGCCTGCTTTCACCCTGAGAGAAATCAAAGTTCTAGGTATGAATTTGAATGGATAGAGAGCTTTGTCTTTTTGGCAACAACTGCCAGGAGTAAAAACTTATTTTCACTGAATTGGAGGTGAGAAGAATGTCATGCTTCAAATTCCACAAATTCTCACTGTTCTTACCAAAATTTTATTTTATTAGACTTTCTGAAATAAATATTTTTCTATTTATGTATGCCCTTAGGACAATTTCAGAGATTGTAGATGGAGACATTTATTTAAATGAGAGTTCACATTAGATATTCACCTACCTAAATGAGAATCCATATTCTTATTTAGATGGAGAACATTATGTATAATTATATATATATAATTTTCACCAGTGTTGGTTGTTGCACTATAAAGACAGTTCATGCAGCAGCTGCTTACACTGCCCACTACCACTCCAGAAGTACGTCTTCAGCCTTAATCTGTCTTGTATCACAGTAGCTCTTATTTTTTTTAAAAATGAGAAAAACGATCCTTCCCTTGAAAGTCAAATAATTAAGGATTCAGAAATACAGTTACTTACTCTTTGTTTCTGACAGGAGAGAGAAGATATCCTGTATTTCACACTAAGCAAGATCTCTCTTGTTTCACAACAGAGTAACAGAGAAAAGTCCTCTATACCTTTCCAAATAAGAAAGTAAATAAATGAATAAGACAAAAAATGATTATGCCTTCTTATAAAATGCTGGTTGGCTGTCCTTATGCATATATTTTCTGAAGAAATGCAACAGAACAAGAGATTAACTCCACCCCCTAAAACCACCTCAGGAAAAACGCAAAGCTCAGGTTGTGAATGATATCTACACAGTTTGCATCTAATGGTAGAGAATCTGTCTCAAGCGGAATTGCAAGGATCATTTGGGTATCTAATGTGAAGTGTTCTACATTTGCCAATCAGGTGAATAGGGCCTCCTATTTGTGGTCAAGAGTCTTGGTTTGTTTTTTTTGTTTGTTTGTTTTGTCTTGTTTTATAGCAGTATTTCACAGGAAACAGAGAATTAACAGGACAGCAATTCAATCATAATGATGATGTGTGTTCTCATACATTTGCTAAGAGGGATAATAATGGACCAGACTAAGTGATGCAGCACTTCCAGAGGAAACACTTTTTGTCCAAGGAGAAAGAAAAATAACAGCACAACTCCGAAGGACCTCTAGCGACACGAGTACCTGTTATGCTTTTCTTTATGGAAGACCGCAAAAATTTAACTAAGCAAGATATTTAACAAAGTAACCATTTTGCTTTTCCATCAGAATTCCATGGGGGCTAATGTTTGAGAAAAGGGGTGGAACTTATTCACAGGGAAGGATAGGCAGTGCCTCTCATGTGGCTTCCCAAGGGTGGGAGAGTCATATAGTCATGTTTTTGAAATGCACATGTGGGTGTGGTGGATTAGCAGAGGGATAAAGGCTCTCAGAAGTGAAACATGAGTTGAGACAGCTGGGTAGCAGTGAGTAAACTGATTTTTCACAACTGCAAGAAATATAATATCTTAGAAAGAGGTAGATTTAAAAAGAATTTTAAGAAGGTTTCTATATAATTCATTGCAGAAGACCTTGTACCTTGCTGATTAGTCAGAATTCAGACATGAAAATGGAAACCACACTAGTTATTTTATCAGAGGTAATTTAATAAAAGAAATTGGTTACACAATTGTATGTTAAGCATTGGTTAGGTATTGGAGGGCTGGCAAGGCAAAATGAGAACACTGAAGCAACACAGAGATAGTAACTTCAGAAAGCAGCTGCCATCTCTAGGTCTGTCCATCCCAAAAACAGGGTGGCTAGGATGATCAGAACCTAGAAGGCTGAAGGAGGGGCTTCAGGGGTCTCACCTGAGCTGGGACCCAGATCTCCGAAGAGGTGGGCACTACTCAGCTTGTGCTCATATCTTAGTATCAATTAGGCTATATTCTGAGAGTGGCAGAAGAATCTGAAAACTAAAACAAACTATTTCTGGAAATAATAGGGACAGCCATTTGTGGCATGACGCTTATAGTAATAGCAAGCAAATAGAAAGGAGCATATTTTTCTTTCCCCTCCTGTCTTTCATTTTCCCTCCAGTGCTCAACACTTGGCCAAACTTAACAGGAGCCAGATGGCAAAAAAAGAAATGCAATTTGCAGAGTATCAGCCCCAGCACTACAAGCCAACTAGAGAAGATGTGCTAGAACTGAGAGACAACTGCTTAATCACTGACCTGCTCCCATTAATAGGCCTGTGGTAATGATCATTATTTTTCTCACATGTTTTCTGAAATCAGATTTGTGTGATTCCCAGGATGTGTTAATGATCAGTGTTGGGGCTCAGAAAAGAATACCCCAAAATATAGCACTTTGACATGCTGAACCTCAAGGCATCTTTCCCTGTCTCTGTCTCTCTGATCCTCTTCTTTTCCAAAGTTTTGGGAGGGTCTTTCTCTGAATTTTTTTTTTTTTTATCTGACTGAGAAAACTTTTAAAAGAAATGCTACTGTCTTAAGTGCCCTACTTAGGAATCTCATCAAACAACCAGGAAAGATTCACCACCAGAGAAGAGAAGAAGCTGAAACTCATCACCACTCCCAGACAGAATTTTCATCTATGCTTCTGGGGGCAACTCCAAGAGATTGCCTGGGGGACTGTATCTCCACAATAAGACAACCTTTGTTCACCATGCAGTTCCACTTCTCATGTTTCTATTGTTTGTTCTTTCCATTCCATTCCATTCAGTGTCCAGACAGAATTATTTATAAACCATTATCTGGTCCTGGAGATGGAGGGAGCCCCATTCATTTACAACAAACTCCCCTACTCCCACCCCCACTTTCCTCTCCCTAATGAAGAAGGTGGTTAAGCATCAATCATCTAACCATTTTTTTGAATTTTCACATTTTTTGTATGGCTCTCATGCTTATTCACATTCATAAATTTGTTGTGCTTTTCTCTTGTTAATCTGTCTTTCTTTATAGGGGTATCAGCTGTGAGCCTTTATGATGGGGAAGAAAAGAACCACCCACTTTCCATCCCTACATCAGACAGATTTCAAGATATCTAGCCATTAAAATTTTAAGGAAAGGTTAACACTTCTATACCCTGCATCTTACCTGACTAAAGCACAAAAAACTTCTGAATACAGTATATTTAGTATTATATGATTAAATGCCATAATTCCTGCTCAATGGTGGTATATAATTATTTTCCTGGAAAGGCACAGGATCAAATGCAATGCTTATTTCTTCTCCTAACAGTAGCCTTCTTCCCTCATAATGTATGTGCTTCTCTGTGAACTGACTAGCTCAATTTCAGGAGGACATGAATATGAGGATTATAGTGGACTTTCTCTCCCATAAACATCTGAATACTTACAACAAGCTACACATTGATGCAGGGATTTTGTTATCTATTAGGGTTTTTCAAAGTACCACACAGCTATTACTGGTGGTTCATAATAATATTTTACATAGTGCCAAGATGATACTTCAGCCTCGCTTGCTGGGTGCTGATTGGAGCCTCAGCATGCACAGTTCAGTCACAAGAGGGCTATCTCTGAAGCCTGCATGTACCTTGTTTGACTCTCCTCTTCCGTCTGCTTCCTTTCCTTGGAATGTTTTAGTGACCCTGGCTTACCTCCCAGCAGTTTCTTTGGCCCCTGCCTATCCCTCAACTCTCATTTCAGCAATCCGTCATTCACTTCTAAAATCGTCTCTGCAAAATTATGACAGTAAGAGAAATCCAATATGGCTGACTCCATCTTGCTTCTAGCCCCACAGGCTGGCTATCTTTGCTCATTCCGGCATGTGAGCCAAGCTAACTTTGGGAGAAATTTAGTTTACAGTTTAAATGATAATAACCCTTCCTAAAAACTAAACTGTTCTTATAAAACTAATGAAAGGCCACCAAGTTAAGAGGATGAGAGGGGCTTGAATTCTAAATAATTACCAGCCATTATTTCGGAGGTCATAAGATTTGCAGTTTTCTCAATTACTCTTGCAGGTAACATCACTATCATAGAACCTAAGATTAGCCTTTTGCGATGTCTTTTCGGGTTTTTGCATTTCTGACAAATGGATAGCCTCATCTGGACCCACCAACCAGTCCTGTGGCCTTCACCTGAAAACTGACTCAGCACAAGAGGATAACTTCAATTACCTATGATTTCATCTTGGATCCAACCAATGACCATGCCTCCTACCCCAATCCCATGCCCACCAAACTATCCTTGAAAAACCCCTAACCTCCAAGCCTTCAGGGAGATTGATTTGAGTAATAACTTCATCTCCCACAGAGCGTGGCTGGCTTCACATAAATTAAACTCTTCCTTCACTGCAATGCCATGGTTTCAGTGAGTTGATTTTGTTTGTGCAATGAGCAGGAAAAACCCCTCAGGCTGTTATACTTCCTTTCCTAAATTTTCTCAGTTTCTCAACTTGGGCCTCAACTCCCTCTTTGCACTCTCCTTTTTTTGCCAAACAGCTATCCTGGCTGATTTTTAGTCCATAGACTCTCATTTCTCCAACCCCATCCCTAATCCCTTGTAAGTCCACACAGCTTCAACCTCCTCTGAGTCTTCAGAGTGCCGTCTTCGGCTGTGGCTTCAGTGTCTCTCTATTGATCTCAGATCCACCATCCTCCAGTTTTGTCTCTTCTTTTTCTTATCCATTATGCAGTTTTTTCTTTTCTAATTTATCTCTTCTGGATGTTGATCAGATAACTGAGGTCCAACTGCTTCTTTCCTCCTTCTCTTACCATTTTTCTCTTGTCTTGTATTCAAAGCCTTGAAATATAGACAGCCAGCACCAGACCACTTCTCTTGGCTCAATTTTAACATCCCAAATCTCATTCCTTTATTTCTGAGAGCAATTCTTTTATTTATGGCTATAATCCTTCCTATTTTTAATCCTTTTTTTAAAAAAAAAATTTAAACTAAATTTCATTAAGAATAAAAATGGGCTGGGTGCGGTGGCTCATGCCTGTAATCCTAATACTTTGGGAGGCCAAGGCAGGTGGATCACCTGAAGTCAGGAGTTCGAGACCAGCATGACGAACATGGTGAAACCCCGTCTCTACTAAAAATACACAAAATTACCTGGGCATGGTGGTGGGCACCTGTAATCCCAGCTACTTGGGAGGCTGAGGCAGGAGAATTGCTTGAATATGGAGGTGGAAGTTGCAGTGAGCTGAGATCATGCCATTGCACTCTAGCCTGGGTGACAGAGCGAGACTCTGTCTAAAAAAATATAATAAAAATAAAAATAATTTTACTTAAAATTGTCAAGCCAGAAGCAAAGATGTATACAGAGATATACGTTTGGAACATAGTCTCACTAAAGGTCTTCAAATGATTAAAAGGAAGAGTGAGTGGCTTTCTGTTCCCACAGCTGTGCTCTAATGAGAATCACACTGCTTTCCAGGTTCTAAGTAAGGTGTGATTTGAGAAAGTAAATGATCTCAGGGAAAGCGTGATTACAGAGCTTTGATATAGTTGTTGATGGCATTGGTAATATTTACTCGGTGTGAACTTACTTCAGGGACAAGAGGAAGCTGGAAGCACTGAGCCTTGAGGGTATGTAGGACACAGTGAGGAGGCAGAAGAGGCTGCTGCCAAGAGTTACCGCAGAGACTCCTCATAATGGAGGCAGAGATCGAATAGAGTCAGTAGAGAGAAATACTCATACAATGCAGAAGTACTAGAACTAGCCCAGAATACAGATCAGAACAGGAAGGCTGAGGACGGTGGGAGGAGGTGCTACCTGGAGAGCTACTACTCTGCAGTACTGAAACATAATTGCAGGCACTTCTTGGCTGCTGCAGTTCCAGCCTTCCTGCAGACGGAAAGGAGCTTTTAGGAGTGGAGCTCATACATTTAGTGCTACCAAATATAGCAATTTTGGTGACTGCCAAAAGAAGCAAAGTATTTAGGAAAATCCCGGTGAATATTAGTAGACTTTGTCACTCACTCAATGATTTCCTGAGTGAAACAACTGTTTGCTTTGTTAAGGTTCCAAGGTGCTATACAGAAGTGGAGAAAATGATGAGGCAGAGTTTATAGTATTGTGATTCATGCAATGTTGAGCACGAAGTAAATCAATAGTAACCTCCTGAAAAACAACTGAAATGCCCAGATATTTAATAGTATTATGCAGGAAGTGCCAGGACATTGAACAGAGCTCTCAAGTGAAGCTATTGTAAAATTTCACTTCCTTCCTTCTTTGGCTTTCAAACCCCCATGCTCTCCCAGAATGAGAGCTCTGGAAGATTTTGACTTCTTCCTTCTCTCTTTACCTTCACCCCTACATCAAGATTTTGTTTCAGAAAATGTAATACTTTCATCTCTAGACTATTATCAAAAATTCCATTTCAGTATAGAGCTGCTAACACATGTTACCCATTTCCAGACATTTAGATTAACTCTATATAATAAACTAAGTTTGTTTGATCAGCACCTTCTCAATTCTTCTATTATAAAGTTTTGGTTCTGGTGTTGTTTATTTGTTTAGGCTGGTGTCCTTTCATCATTTTTCTCCTTAGGAGGCATACCTAATGGTATATTTGGACCTCTAAACATTCATAAACATCCCACTTTCACCCTCACTGGCAAGTAATATGTTGGTTGGGTTCAATCTTTTCTCACAGTACTAAGAGATGTTATTTTACCATTTTTCTAGCTTCAAAGGTTGCAAATGAGAAGTCCAATGTTACTGTGATTCCTTTTTGTTTATGAATAACTTGCCATCTGCAAGATTTTTCTCTTTTTCTTGAACTTCAAAATACCAGGATAAGCATGTATCTTCTAAAATATATAGTATGCCTGGAGTACAGCAAGGTTTTTTTTTTGTTTGTGTGTGTGTTTGTTTGTTTTTGAGACAGGGTCTTGCTCTATCACCCAGGCTGGAGTGCAGTGGCATGATCTTGCCTCACTGCAACCTCAGCCTCCTGGGTTCAAGTGATTGTCGTGTCTCTGCTTCCCAAGTAGCTAGGATTACAGATGAGCACCAGCTTGCCTGGCTAATTTTTTGTATTTTTAGTACAAAAAATTTTAGATGGAGTTTCACTATGTTGGCCAGGCTTGTCTCAAACTCCTGGTCTCAAGTGATCCACTCACCCCAAACTCCCAAAGTGCTGGGATTACAGGTGTGAGCCATTGTGCCTGGCCTGCTTTGTTCTTTTACATTAAATTTCTTTTTGATCTTCCAGGCATTAATTTGTCTGTCAACAGTGATCACCCATTCTTCAAACTTATCTGAATGTGGTTACATTGAGAAATTACATTTTCTTTAGTTAGACTCAGCTCTACCTAAGTGTTATTATTATTATTATTATTATTATTATTTGTTCCAGTGGCCATTGGTTTCTTTCTAGATAGCATTTCATTACACGGGGGCTTTGTATATTCTTACCAATTTTTTGGCTCTGGCTTCTCCTCAGACTGATTGTTATTTCTCTTTGCTGGGATCACTGGAGTTCACATCTGGTAGATAAACTAGCCTCCATGTCAACCGTCCCACAAGAAGTCAAAGTTGTCATGTTCTCTCGTCTTATTTTCTGAGGATTTAGAACTAGGTTGGCCCTACTTTCCAACCTATGCTTCTGAAAAAAGTCTCCCAATTATCTGGGTTTCTCATACTCTTCTATGTTTATCTTCATTGGGCCTGAGCTCCTTGGTTCTCCTCTTTCTTGGCTTTTGGGGGTCAAGGAGACCAGGTATACAGCCAGTGTCTAGCTTTCTTCAAGGGCCCAAGCTATTATCAGCCACGTTCTTTCCAGAGTATGCTGCCTTACCATCCTTGGCCATTAGATTAGTTATTTATTGTTGCATTATGCTATTACCACAAATTTAGCAGCTTAAAACAACATGCATTTATTTTGTCATAGTTTCTGTTGGGCAGAAATCCAGACACAAATCAACAGGGTTCTTTGCAAGATTATAATTAAGGTGTCCACCAAGTGTGGGTTTTCATCTAGGTTCAACTGTGATAAGACCTTCAAGCCCCCCTCGTTTGATGGTGGCATTCCATTCCTCGCAGGCTGCCAAACTGAGGGTCTCAGTTTCTAGCTATATGACTCTCTGTCTCTATGGCAGTTCATACATGGTAGGTTGCTTCATTAAAGCCAGTGAGTAAGGGAAAGGGCCTCATCTCAAGACAGACCTTACAATTTTATGTAATGTGGTCACATACATCCTTCCACCTTTGCCGTAATCTAGAGCTAGAAACAAGTCACAGGTCCTGCCCACATTCAAGGGAAGGAAATCACCCAAAGGCACGAACACTATGCCCAGGAGTCATAGAAGACGCCCTACAATCTGCCCACCATGGACATCTATCCTGAGAAGGTGAAAAGCTACTCTAGTTTCCTCTGTTTGGACTGTGTTGTGTAGTGAGAAACCTATGTCTCATAGACCCTAGCACCATTTAATTAGAAGAGTTTTGAAGAATGGCGCTGATATAGAGATGAAGAGAACAGCATTCAGGTCGTTATCTTCCCAGAATTCTTAGTCTTATCAATTTATCCTTGAAACATCTATCCTCCATCCCTGCTGCCTCCACTTTAGGGCAATCCATAATCAGATTTGAACTGAATCACTAACACAGCCTCTTCACTGATCATCCTGCCTTGGGGCCTAACATAATCCAATCAATCCCCAACACTGTTGAAGCAACTTTTCTAAAATCTAAAATAACTTTTGTCTCTTCCTTATTTAAAGGTGGCTTCTGATTACTTTTCAGACTAAATCCCAATTCCTTAACACTGCTCACAAAGTGGCACATGGTTTATTCTTTCCAGTGTAGTCTGTTCTCTCACTCTATCTGACCCCATCACAGTAAGCTTCCTTCTTTCAGTTCTTTGGCTTTACCACTACATCATGTCATCACCTCCAGACCTTTGTATATGTAGCTGTCTCTGCCAGAGATACTTTTTCTTTGCCTAGAAACTTTCATTGATCTTTCATGTCAAATTAAACATGAATGCTTGGAGGAAACCTTCCCTGACCCAGCAAGTCCAATGGAGGTGCTCCTTCTTATGTGTCCCTTTCACCCCCCATACTTCTCTTGTCATACAGTTAAGTTGGCGTTTGATAGGGGAATTTTCTACAATGAATTAACATTTTTATCAGTATGGTAGTCTCTCCCACCAGACTGTAAGTTCTATGAGAGAAGGGCCCAGTTTTATTTCTTTATCACCTAGGGCATTTTGGTTGCAAGCAACAAACATATTCAGTAGGCTAAGTTAACCAAAAAAGGAAATAATCAAAATAGCATGGATTAGCCTACATCAAAGGAAAAACCGAAGAACATGTCAGAAAAGATAGATAACCTGATAGCTACGGTGAGCTGGGATGTAGGAATATCGAGACTATGCCATAGAGAAGAATCAGTGCTATTTTTTTTATGCTTGTATCACTCCATTTAAGAATCAAATTTTCAGGTGAGAGTCCTGCTGAACTAGTTTGGGGCATATCTAAGGCCAGTAGAGGCCATTCTCTCCAGGTCTGTTTATGATAGATAATGTGTAGTTACCCAAACAAAACTGGAATGCTCCTCTCAGCAAAAGGGAACATGGATGATAAACAGGCAAAAACCAACAGATGTCCACCAAATATAAACATATATACCCACAGCATCATAGGTATGCAATAAATATTTGTGGAATGAATGACTGAGCATCTGAAATGTGCTAGAATTGAGTGCAGTTAACCACATATCAGTTATAAGTCAAACTGAACATATTGTCCTCAATGTCCATTAAAAACAGTAAGGTGCTTAAGGCACTAATCTTGAACTACATTGTGTAGTTTCAAATCTTGACATTGGCACTTAATAAGCATGTGGCTTTGGGAAATTACTGATCTTCTCTGTGATTCAGTGTCTTTATCTTCCAAAAAGAGATAATAATGGTACCTTCCTCCTAAGGTTAACATAAAGATTAAATAAATTATTAATATAAGTGGCTTAGAACAGTGTCTGGCACATAGTAAGGGTTAAGTGAGTCTTACCTTTATACATCTGCAGGCTTACCTTTGTTCCTACATCAACATGTCTCTTGTCCAAGAAAAAGAATCCTAGAATTTTTAAACATACCTGAACAGCGACCCACCTAACAGTTAAGATCTTGTGCCAAAAGATGACAAACTCAGGGAAGCAGATTTTTAAGCATTCTGCCTTAACGAGATTTATTTCTGCTTATGCTATTCATTACAATGAAAAAAACAGTGAAGAGATTATATTGAAGTAGTGAACTCCCATCAATAATGCTGGTGCAGGAAAAAACTGTACTCTTAGATGAAATACTGTAATGGTTGGTTTATCACTTAAAAGAGAAATACTGACACCCACTACAGACACATTTTAAAAGCTTTTACTTCTTTGTCTAAATGCTCAGAATACAGTGGTTTCCTTTATGTGATAAGCCAAGGTTAGATTGCAGTAGAAACTATTACTGGCAAAAAATAATCTCTATGGAATTCACAATTCTCTTTGGCAATATTCTACAAAAGTTAAATAGCATTTTACTGGGAAGCCCTTCTGGCATATGCAAGTGTAAGATATTTTAGTTGTTTGATTCACATCTAATTCCAAAAACAGGAACTTTTTTGTTTAAATTAGTAGCATTAGTAGCATCATTTTCGAAGAAATGGTTGTAACTAATATATGAATGTTTATACCAGGGCACATTTTTCAAACACTTTTTGTATTTGCAACTGAAAACTTTCGTCAAACAGAATCTGACTCACTATCCCCATAGGTTTAACAGAGAAAAGGAATATTGCCCTGATTGAAGGTGAAGTGCGAGGTCACCAGGCTCTCCTTTGCACAAATGCCCCCATTTTCACCCCATTGGCGATTGAACAGTACTAAGCAGGCAAGTGTTTGGTCTGTTCAACAAAGGTCTTACCACATGGAACACTGAAGTAGACACACTGAGCTTCTAGATTACAAAATTCCTACTTGGAGAGTGACACCACTTCATGAAAGTGGGCAACTCTAGGGCCCGGTTTTCTTATCTGTGAACTGAAAAGAGCATCCCACAAAGTCCGTGACACTGAATTCTTATCTGAAATTTCTTTTCAAATATGGTATGAAGTGAAGACCTAAAACTTTTTCCCAACACCATTTAAAAAATAATCCATCCCTTTCCCATTGATTTATACAACTGCCTTTATCATTTTAATTTCCCATACATCTTTATTTCATTTCTTCTAATTTTTTGTGTCAATTTTTTACAATAAACAGTTTTCGTGGACATTTTGGAAAAAATACAGAACGACATGAAAATAAAATAAAAATCTCTCATAAATATTAAAATTGTGGAGAATTTTCTACCAGTCATACACACACACACACAGACACACACACACACACACAGATAGATATAGACATAGATATAGCTTGATTTAAAGGAATGCTGTAATATTCACACACACACACAAAACCCCAAAGGCAGGGTCAAGTAAGTGAAGATGGTTGCTGAACTGGCTTCTAAGAAAGGTGAGTGCTCTGTAGTATGAAGCACAGATGCAAATTTAGGTACAAAAGTCTAGAGATAGAAGCTGGGCCAGTATCGACTGGGCACGGTGGCTCACACCTGTAATCCCAGCACTTTGGGAGGCTGAGGCGGGTGGATCACGAGATCAAGAGATCGAGACCATCCTGGCTAACATAGTGAAACCCTATCTCTACTAAAAATACAAAAATCAGCCGGGCGTGGTTGGTGCATGCCTGTAATCCCAGCTATTCAGGAGGCTGAGGCAGGAGAATCACTTGAACCCGGGAGGCAGAGGTTGCAGTGAGCCGAGATTGTGCCGCTGCACTCCAGCCTGGGCAACAAAGCGAGACTCTGTCTAAAAACAAAACAACAAAAAAAAGAAGCTGGGCTGGTATCTTAGAGAAGAGAAGGGAAGCTGCAGTTCTGTAAGGATGAGAGAACAGGGGCAAACAAATCCAAAACTCCTGCCGCACTGTGCTCTAAAAGTGCTGTGAAGAATCAAAGCATCTAGCAAAACATTTAAAAATTTTTGCCTGAGCCATCCCCTAACAAGATCTTCAGTAAAACCCCCACTGATCAATTAAGGTTTTTATTTGTATTCTTTAGGCCATGGTCTTCAACTTGTTTGTTCATATACGCTAACATAAATTCTGAATAACTACTAATCCCTTAAATAAGTTTTGGTTTACATCAGACATTTTTTACTATGTTTAAATCATTTCAAAACATATAATTTATGGCACAGGGTATGTATTGACATTTTAAAATAGAACTGCCTCATTATTTATTAGCATCTAAATAGAATAGTAGTTTGACACCTGCCAGTAACATCCACTAAAAAAAAAAATTCATAAAACTCTTTAATGGTGAAGGGCGTGGAAAAGGACAATCCAAAATATACCTTGGCACATTTTCAGATACACCTGTGTGAGAAGAATACACATACAGGGAAGGTAAGTTTTAGAAATGAATTCACTTAAGAACATCTGTGAGGGCTAGGGGCGGTGGCTCACGCTTGTCATCCCAGCACTTTGAGAGGCTAGGGCAGACAGATTACTTGAGAAGTAAGTAATCTTACTTCTTTGTTCAACACCAGCCTGGCTAACATGGTGAAACCCTGTCTCTACTAAAAATACAAAAATGAGCCAGGTGTGGCGGTGTGCACCTGTAATCCCAGCTACTTGGGAGGATGAGGCAGGATAATGGCTTGAACCTGGGCGGCGGAGGTTGAGGTAAGCCGAGATCACACCTCTGCACTCCAGTCTGGGTGACGAAGTGAGACTCTGCCAAAAAAAAGCCAAAATCAAAAACAAAACAATATCTGTGCTTTCTTGGAGTAAGTGGCACAAAAGACTGTTAACACCTGGGATGTGGATATAAAATCTTTCTTCCTTCTTTCTTTTTTTTCCCCATGAAAGTGAAAGCACACAGTATGTATATATAGTTTGGAATCCTAGAATTCTCACATGGCATTATTTTAGGTTATTAAGTATTCTTCAAAGATATTTTAATTATTTTATATTGTTCTACCATAATGAAATACTATTACTTATTAAATTATCAATCTTGAAATGTTGATTCAGCAGTCAGCTGAGGATTTGAGTGGAGTTTATGCTCAGGTTTTGGAGTATAAATTTCCAGGCCTTCTAAGGCTCTGAACTCTATTATTTGCCACTTCAAGTTATTAAGGTTGTCATCTCCTGCTTCCTGAACCAGGGGAATTGTAGAGCTTCCCCAGTCAAGAAAGCCACAAACTTGGAATTCTTGCTCAATGCAGTGGCACTCTCTAGAATAAATATCTCTCAGGTATGAATATTTCTTAAGCTTGCCATTGGATGTTTTCTGGTACTTTAAAATGGTTCTTTTTTGTACTTTTGCCCATGTTTTGTCATTGTTATCTATGGAGGAGACTCCTGACCTTTTCCTGCCACAACTATGGAGTTCTGCTCAAATGCTTGTTATTAAACTATTAAAATTTTTGCTAAATTTGATAAGTAAAGCTTATTGCTCCTTTAATATTATAGTTTCAACGACTGGTGTGATTAAGCACTTTTTGTGGTTATTGGCTATTTGCATTTCATCATTTGTAAATTAGCTACTCATTTCCTTAGCCTGTTTATTTTCTGGAGTCTTAACTTTTTTATATTGGTTTAGAAACATTTTTATTAATAAAATATTAGCCCTTTGCCAAAATTATTTAAAAATATACTTCTGTGTTAGTGACTTAACATATAAAATATATATTTTATATGATTACCATATAAGTTATTTTTTAAAGGAATAACAATAACATCTCTACACATTTCAGTCTTGCCTAGGGGCCCAGTTTATCTTTTCATTTGTTTGAGTTGGTATTTATCATCCCAATAATATTATAAATTTTAATACAGATCCCACTTATTGCATTTTTAATGTTTTGCTTTACTGATATTTCTAGATATTTTTATGATGTATTTTTTATTACAAATTCCAACTGGTTATTTTTATTTTATAGAAAATGCATTCCCACCTCACCAATTTCTATCATTTTCCCATTAGGCTTTTTTTTTGTGAATATTACAGCATCCCTTTATATCTATATCTATATCTATATATATTTGTAAGTATTATCTCATTTATTTCTCGAAACAACACTGTTATATAGATTTTACTATCTCCATTTTTATATAAAGTATTTCAGTCATACAAAAATATATGGATAATAATATAATGAACATTCACGTACATGCCAGCCACTTAAGAAATAGTATGTTACACTGTGAATCTCCTTCTTCATATCATTCACCTCACTGCCCACAGTTAACTACTCTTGAATTTTGTTTTAATCATTCCCATGCAAGTTTATGTATATTTATGACATGGGTTTAAAACCATAAAAATATATAATATTGTTTTTCACCTTTAAATGCATATATAAATGGTGTCATGTGTATACCATCTGCATTTTTTATTTACTATTACATTTTCACATTTATCTATGTTGATACATATATCACTAGTTAATTCATTTCAGCTGCTTTATAATATTCTTTTGTATAAAGATATTGCATTTTATTTATAGCCTTATGTTTATGAGCTTGAAGATTACTATAAATCTATACTATTGCAAATATTCATGAACATTTTTGCATTTGTCTCTTTGTGACCAAGTACTATGGTTTTTCTATGATGTAGTACTAGGAGTAGAATTGCTGGGACTTAAAATATGCACATCTTCAACTTTACACATATTGAAACATTGCTATCCAACAATGACTAATTCACACTACCACTAACAGTGTGTGAGTTTTCATTTCTCTCCATGCTTGCCAATGCATGGCACACTCACAATTTAACTTTTGCCAATCTGATGAGTGTGAATGGGTATCACGTCTCTAAAGTTTGTATCATCCCATTTTCTATCTAGGTTTTACATCTTTTCAAATGTTTATCATGTATTTTTTCCATCTTTTTTTTCAACTATGAATTGCCTTTCATATACTTTCCTTCATATTATACTAGGTTCTTTGTCTATTCCTTATTGATTACTAGTGGTTTGTTACATTGTCAGGATAAAAATTCTTTTTTGATTACATGCACAAATGTTTTTGGATTTTTCTTTGACATTCAGCTTATTTGAATTTTAGAAAGATAAAATATATAATTTTTTATTTGAGATTAATTTCTTCTTTTAGATATTTTTGACCACAAAATTATATGAATATTAAGTACTAATTTGTTTAGTCATTTAAACATTTTATTTTGTAATAATATTTTTCATCTCTCTGGAATTTTGTTGGAGTGAGACTAGTGATAAAATATTATTTTTATACCAGATAACTAACTTTCCTAGCACCAGTTGTTTAAAAAATCCATTGATTTTACATATCACCTGTCAGAAGTGAAATATCCATATATGTGTGGCTCTGCTTCTTGTTGCTGGTTTTTTTTTTTTTAAATTTTGTTTGTATTTATTTTATTCTTGAGTCCCTTGCCATAGTTTTTGTTTCTCCTGGAATACCATTTTCTTTTGTGCAACCTCCTTTTCTGGTTTAGAAACAAATTGCTTTTTGTCAGTAAGGATCATTTTGATGTGGCAGGGGGCGCTCATGTATGGGTGAATCCCACCATGAGCTCTGTAAATCCTGTGAGCATCTTGGGTGCTTTGTCCACTTAGATATGCCTGATAACCATAGAATCTACATCCAAATCCCTAAGTTCAGCATTACTCTACATTTGTAAGCATATGTAGCAAAAATTCAGCACCCTTCTTGAATAACCAACCTTGTGTCCAACCTCACTGTTTGGCCTAGGCGTTACCTACCAACTATACCATGGTAACCTGGGAATGGTAGATATCTTTTACAAAGTGACATCTTTCAGATACTCGATGGCTTTTCATACATGCATACTTTCGATGGCCTGGGCCATTTCATGGGTGTCCTTAAAGTGAACATGATAATTTGAACCTCTTTGCATGATTTTGTGGGGTTTTCTGGGTTCAGTGAATAGCAAGCCATTTTCACAGATCACCCAGGCCACTTACAGAAACAGCTGCCTCTTGTTTTTATCTTATATTTTGTTGATATTTCTGTTAATCTTTGTGTAAAACAACACATTAAAATAATTATTTCGCTTTGTAATAAGTTATTTAGTCAGTCAGGAAAGAGCACTTCACCTTTTCCTTTTTTGAAATTGTCTTTGTTTTTCTTGGCCTTTTGCTCTTCCTTATAAATTTGTGGACTCAGCTTATCAATATCCAAGAAAAACACCCAGTTTTAATTTTAAATGTAATTACACTGCATCTATATATTACTTTAGAAATAATTAACACTTTTTTTTAGATTGAGTTTTCTCATTCCTGAGATATTTGTGTCTTATAATAAAGTTTTATATTTTCTCCATAATCTATCTTGTTTTTAGTTATAGGCATTCTCAGACACCTTATCATGCAATTACTTATTTCACATAATTTGAGTATTAATTATATGCCAAGCATGGTTCTTACTTATTTGGATGCATCAGTAGAAAAATAATGATGCCTGTCCTGAGGATACAAAATATGTAATAACAAAGCAGATAAAGACATGGAGGAGTTCTGTTCTAGTGTGGCTGAGTACGTTTCTAACTGATTGGCTTTCCCAAAGATAACTACAAGTGCTGGACAACAACTAACTGAACCATCTGAAGGCTCTGGAAAGGAAAGAAAAGCATGTTGGTTCTTAAGGAGACTCAAAACTTTAAAAAGGGACTTGAACATGAATACATGAACATGAATATATGCTCACAAAGTGAGTTTCTTGTTTCAGTACCTTTTAGCTGATGGGCAAGCCAAGACAGGACACCAATGGCTCCACGTGGGGCCTGCAAAACTTTGATAGAAAACATAGTCTTTAGCTTGAAGAACCAGGAGACAGAATTTGAGGGCAACCATAGTTGCTGGAAAGTAAAGAAGAGAATACTGGAAGAGAAAAAGCCAGAGAGAGAAGACTCAAATTGGTGAAAAACTATGTCCAAATCTCTGTCTGATCTTTGAGTCATGTGACTGAGGGCTTACTACAAGTGGCCCAGCAAAAGGGAAAAGTATCTGAAGGGAGGCTTGAGTTGCTCTTAAGTCTGTATTTAGGGTTTCACTAAGTAAACTGCCATTTTTTTTTTCTTTCTTTTGAGATGCAGTCTCGCTGTGTCACCAAGGCTGGAGTGCAGTGGTGCAATCTCGGCTCACTGCAGCCTCCACCTCCCGGGTTCAAGTAATTCTCCTGCCTCAGCCTCTGGAATAGCTGAGTGCTCACCAACACGCCCGGCTAATTTTTGTATTTTTAGTAGCGATAGGGTTTTAACATGTTGACCAGGCTGGTCTCGAGTAAATTGCCTATTAAAGCTAAAATATAAACATTGTTCAGAGGAAAATAACAGAATCTAGAGCCTGCACAAAATATCATTCACAATGTTCACAATGAAGTAAAATCACTCTATATATAAGGAGTCAGTTTTCTCAGGAAAAAAATACAATCAGTGGTAGCCAGCTCTAATATGTCCCAGATGTTTGAATTAGCAGACAAAAAGTTTAAAGCAACCATTATAACTAGGCTTAATAAAGTAAAGTATGCTTATAATAAAAATCTAAGAAACCTCAAAAAAGAATTTTTAAATATTATATAGGAGTTATAGATGAAATAACCAATATCTGAAATGAAAAATTAACTGGATGGTTGTAACTGTACAATGGAGATAACAGATGTATGAGTCCTTGAACAGGAATATATGTCAATAGCAGTGACATAATCTAATAAATGGAGAGAAAAATGTTGAAAAAAATCAGAGAACTCCTGGGTGAAAATATCAAAGTTTAAATGTGTGTATAATTGGAGTCCAAAAGTGAGGGAAGAAAGAGAATAGAGGAGGCAAAATATTTGAATAAATAATGACCAAACCTTCCCCAATTCTGTGAAAGCCATACATTTGTAGACTCAGGAAACTTGGACCTAGAACAGTACCAAAATGAAGAAAACCATTCTGAAAACCAATAATAAAGAGAAAATGTTGAAAACAGCAAGAGAGAAATGACATATTACATATAAGGGGAGGGGAAAACACTTTGGTCTCTGACTTATTGGAAAATATAAGAGATCAGAAGAAGAGCATCTTAAAAATTATAAATAGATAAAGCATGGTTTTTTGGAATTATACAGTGAACATAATATTTTCCAGAATAAAGAAGAAATAACATTTTCAAATAAAATAAAACTGCAAAGAATTTGTCATTAGCCCATCTGCACCATAAGAATTGCTAAAGGAAGTCTTTCAGCATGAAGATACATGATACCAGATGAAAACTTGGATTTTTAGGAAAGAAGGAAGAGCATCAAAAATAATAACTATCTGAATAAATATAAAAGGCTTTTATTTTACATTCAGTTTCTTTAAAGTATGTTAGATTGGTTAAAGCAGAAAATATACCATTGTCTCACGGGGGTTATACTGAACACAGATATATATGACAATTATAACCTAAAGGATGAGGTGATTAATAGGCCTATATGATTCCAAGGTTTCTGTATTTTATGGGAAGTAGCACAATATGAACTCTAAGTAGACTGTGAATAGGTAAGAATGATATATTTTAATCCCTAGAGAAATCATTTAAAATATACAAAGAAACATAACTGAAAAGCCAACAGATACATTGAAATAGGCTTAAAAATATTCTAAGAATCCAAAATGAGGCAGAAATCAATAACTGAAAAACAAAAAAAGAAACAAACAGAAAACAAATAATTAAATTGTAGACCCAATACAACCACATCAATAATTGAATTAAATTTTCATAGCATAAATGGTCCAAAAAAACCAGAAATTCTTATAATGAAAAATGCACAATCCAACTACATGCTGTCTATGAGAGATGCACTTTAAATATAAAATTACAGATTAACTGAAAGGAAATGGATGGAAAAAGATACACCTTGGAAACAGTAAGCACAAAAAAGTCTGGAGTGGATACATTATTAACAAATTTTAAAAACGATATACTAGAAGATAGTAAGTACTGTGTAAAAGAAAAATTTAGAGCAGAGTATAGAGACTGGGAGTGTGCAGGGCTTATCATTTTAAGTTGGTCACAATAGAGCTCATTGTAAAGGTGACTTCTAATCAACAGAGGAAGCTTTGCATGGTAAAGGGGTTAGAAACAATCAAGCTTAATCTTGTAACCTAGTTAGAGTGTGAACAGTGCTGCTGCTGTTGATGATGATGAGATGACTGACCTACAGATGGCTCCTCAGTCATTGAATAATTAATTCCATTCCTTGTACCATTCATTCTGTTCCTTTTATCATTCACATGCAATCATTCACATACATACATTCACGTGTTCTTCACTGGCTGTTCCAAAAGGAACACAGAAGAAATTGGATTTATTATCTCAAGTTGTAGGAGAGAATGACCTGAAATTATTCCCACACCAAGACAGTACTCATTGATGGAGAGGTAATTCATCCAAAAGAAAATAGATCTGGGTGTGGTGTATTGAATGAATTGCTGTTACATTAAAAAAAAAATTAAAAGGCCAAATGTTACTAGACATTTTCTTCTGGTTTGAACTCAATTTGAGGACAACTTTTGAACCTATGCTATATGGCATAGTCCTTGCTAGGTGCCGTGAATACAAATATGAATAAGAAAATAATTCAGTTCTCAAGGGCAGCCATTCAAATAAATAACTGTAATATTTTGTGATAAATGTTATTGTGAAAGTTTGTTTGAAGTGAATGGGAAAAACAGAGTATGTCTACTGGGAAGGTTAAAAGAGAGAGAGAAGATGTGCAATTAGATAGGTCATGAAGGCTCAAATACACGTGAAAGGTGGATAAAGAAGAAAAGTGAATTAAAGGCAAAATTTGGAAGTGTGAAAGGGAAGGGCATCTTCAGTGTACAGGGGATAGTCAAAAAGAGCTGTAACACAGGGTTTGTAGTGCAAGACAAGGCCAGAAAGTTAAGGATAAGGTTGAGAGTGCTTACAATGCTATAAAAAAAATGGCTTTGTAGAGACAAATAATGCTTTTAAGTAGGGGAGTGCCATAATTAAATTTGTACTTTAAATTACAGCTCTTGCAACCAAGTGAAGGATGAGTGGCTAAGATGGCAGATACTGAAGATGGTGAAACTAGTAGAGGCTTTGATCATGATCTAAACAAAATGTGGAAATTAAGAGACAGGAATAAAATATGTATTAGAGAAATGTTTCTTAGCTAGAGTAAACATAACAATTATGAAAACGGACATACAAAGTGATGATTTATGAATCTGAATTTCTCAGTTTGGGCAATATGCTGGGCTGTACTACTGATGTCTAAGATATGAAATGCAAAGGAAAAAGGGATTTAGGCTATGGGGAGGGGAGAGAGTAGGAGTGATAAGCTTCCATTTTAGATATGTTGAGTTTGAGACAAACAGAAGATAAAGAGGGAGATACACATAATAGGTGACTGTGTTGGCACTCCAGAGAGAGCCCAAACCAGGAAATAGAAATTTGAAAGTTGTTTCTACGTGGCTATTGATTGAAATCATGGAAGTAGATTTCCAATAATAGGACAAATGTAAAAAAGAAGACGAGTGGGCTGGGTGCGGTGGCTCATGCCTGCAATCCCAGCATGTTGGGAGGCCAAGGCAGGTGGATCACCTGAGGTCAGGAGTTTGAGACAAGCCTGACTGATATGGTGAAACCCCATCTCTACTAAAAATATAAAAATTAGCTGAGCATGGTGGCGGGCACCTGTAATCCCAGCTACTTGGGAGGCTGAGGCAGGAGAATTACTTGAACCTGGGAGGCGGAGGTTTCATTGAGCCGAGATGGTGCCACTGCACTCCAGCCTGAACGACAGAGTGAGACTCCATCTCAAAAATAAAAAAAAAAGAAGAAGAGTGGCCAAGGACAAAATACTGGGAACACCAACATCTAAGAGAGATGAAGAGACATCAGAAAAATAAAGAATAATTAAATCAGTGAGAGAAAAACCAGAAGAAATTGAAATCTATATTAGAATGTTGTAAAAAGATAAAAGCGATACAAACTCCAGAAATAGAAATAAGTACATGTAAACATTTAACACAATAATAATAAATTGACAGGGGAGCAAACAATACCGTATTATTCAAAATACATTGTCAGAACCACCCCATAGCTATCAGGAAAAAAATCTCTGAAATTCTGTCTCATGGTTTATACAAAACTTAAGATGGATCAAAGATTTAAATTTTTAAAAATTGAAGATATACAATTAGTTAAATGGAAAAATCAGTGGATGATTTTTATAATCTTGAAGCGGAGAAGACCTTTCATATGAAAACACAAAGAAAAACCAAAACCATAAGAAAAAAATTCATAAGCAACAAGAAAAAATAATAAAATAGAAAGAAATTTAAGAAAATAAAAAGAGAAAATGCATATGTAAAAGTCTTCCCTCTGATCATATATAAAAAGTGTCATAATTAAGTTTGGAAAAATAAAGGCAAACTTTACAAAAGAAAAATGAGCAAATCATGTCTGAAGTCTATGACCACTGGGGAAAAGGAGAACTGTGAGTGTGAAGAACTATCTGCCCAATGCTAGACTTTCCACCAGCCCTAACTTGTGCATAATTTTGACTCCTTTTTTGTACCTTTCATGTATCACAGAAAATGCCACAGGAGAGGAAGCAAAAAGGACATCAAATCAAGGGCCATCAAAGAGGAGTATAAGAATTAACGATTTTCTTTATTTTTATTGTCTTTTCGATATCTGTATTGAAATATCTATTCTAACATCCAGGAAGAAAGCAGGACGACAAGTGAGATTAGTCCCTACTTATGGGAGTGAAGATAACTCACAAAAACTGGAAAGACACATGTAGCACATGAAATAGATTTAAGTGTGTGATACAAAACTCTTCTGACTATACAGTAAAATCTGTTTTTAAATTTACTAGTGAGTCCTATAGAAATAATAACATTTATATTCTGTCTAATCCTTTGAGGAAAAGTTAGCTTTGGTGAGCAGAAAAATGATACACTGGAACAGGTAGGTATTACCCAGAGTAATCTGGGAGATGGTGCTCTGGTTGGATTGTCAAACCAGAGTGTAATGCCTGGCTGTATTTTGGCCTTAGACTTTTACCATGCTGTGGTAACAAATAGACCTCAGAATTTCTGCTTATTTTTTCCTTAAGTCACACTCCAAGGCAGGTCAAGAAGCTCTCTTGAGCAGCTTCCTTTCCAACTGGTGACTCAGGGACAAAGATACTTCTAACATGTAGTACTTCTGAAAAATGTACTAGGTTAACACTGAAAGGAAATAAAAGAGGATTGTGCAGTATTGTCTTAAGGGGTGGGTCTAAAAGTGTTTCCCACTATTTTTGCACAGTCCATTGACTAGAAATAAGTCAAATGGCCCCCAACTTAATGCAAGGGAGAATAAGATACGCACCTATCTTATGTGCCCAGGAAGAAGAAAAAGTTCGTTAAACACATAGCATGGTTCATACTCTGGTCCACAAAATATCTGTCTCATTCTTCTCATGTATCAAACACACTCACACCCAACCTCTCCCTCATGGAAATAATCCAACGTTCCTCCATTCACTAACTCTATATTAGGATGCAAGATCTCTCTGGAGTTCTTCTCCATCAAGCCTATATGTGACTCCTCATGGTCAGGTGATCTGTGAACCAAAATGACAAATTATCTGCACCCCACCTCACTGCCCAACACAGGATATCTACAATGAATAGTCTGATTTGAGGAGGGGAAGAATAGGAAATATACAATAATCAATATTCTTTAGTGATTATGAAATATTGCTACACAGACATTGTGAAAGTCTCACACCCAAGGTGGGGCTAGGGTAGGGAGGAAGAGATTGCTAGATGAGGCCTTTATTTTATTCTCTGAGAGGATAACCCTGTCATGTTTCTCTCTGTGGCTACTGTCTCTGCCTTCTTGGAGCCTCTTCCGTGTTAATACTATCCTTAGCACGTCTTAAACAAGTCTGAAGAGCTGTTCTTCTTGAAGGAGGCATTCAAATGCTGCTTTCTTTATGTGGGTGTCCAAGATCTGATTTTGGTATTTGAATTCAAAAATAAGGACTTTTTTCAAGAGTGGACTTGTGGTTTCCTTGTGTATTCATTCATTTTTATGCTGCTGATAAAGACATACCTGAGACTGGAAAGAAAAAGACATTTAATGTACTCACAGTTCCACATGACTGGGGAGGCCTCACAATCATGGTGGAAGGTGAAAGGCACTTCTTACATGGTTGTGGCAGAGGGAAATTGAGAACCAAGTGAAAGGAGTTTCCGCTTATAAAACCATCTGATCTCGTGAGACTTATTCACTACCACGAGAACAGTATGGGAGAAATTGCCCCCATGATTCAATTATCTCCCACCAGGTCCCTCCCTCAACATGTTGGAATTATGGGAGCTACAATTCAAAATGAGATTTGGGTGGGAACACAGCCGAAACATATAATTCTGCCCCTGGCCCCTACCAAATCTCATGTCCTCACATTTCAAAACCAATTATGCTTTCCCAACAGTCCCCCAAAGTCTTAACTCATTTCATCATGAACTCAAAAGTCCACGGTTCAAAGTCTCATCTGAGACAAGGCCAGGCCCCTCTGCCTCTGATCCTGTAAAATCAAAAGCAAGTTAGTTACTTGCTCAATACAATTGGGGTACAGGCACTGAGTAAATACAGCCATTCAAAAGGCGAGAAATTGGCCAAAACAAAGGGGCTACAGGCCCCATGCAAGTCCAAAATCCAGCAGGGCAGTCAAATCTTAAAGCTCCAAAATGATCTCCTTCAACTCCATGTCTCAAATCCAGGTCACACTGATGTAAGAGGTGGGTTCCCATGGTCTTGGGTAGCTCCACCCCTGTGACTTTGCAGTGTACAACCTCCCTCCTGGCTGTTTTAAAGGGCTAGTGTTGAGTGCCTGTGGCTTTTCCAGGCACAATGTGCAAGTTGTTAGTGGATCTACCATTCTGGGGTCTGGAGAATGGTGACCCTCTTCTCACAGCTCCACTAGGAAGTACCCCAGTAGGAGTTGTGTGGGGGCTTCAACCACAGATTCCCCTTCCACACTGCCCTAGCAGAGGTCCTCCATTAGAGCCCCATCCCTGCAACAAACTTCTGCCTGGACATCCAGGTTTTTCCATACATCTTCTGAAATCTAGGTGGAGGTTCCCAAACCTCAATTCTTGACTTCTGTGCACCCCTAAGCTCAATACCATGTGGAAGCTGCCAAGTTATGGGGCTTGCACCCTTTGAGGCCACAGCCCGAGCTGTACCTTGGCCTATTTTAGCCATGGCTAGAACAACTGGGATGCAGGGCACCAAGTCCCTCGGCTGCATACAGCAGGGTAGCCCTGGGTCCAGCCCATGAAACCAAATTTTCCTCCTAGGTCTCTGGGCCAGTGATAGGAGGGGCTGCTGCAAAGGTCTCTGACATGCTCTGTTGACATTTTCCCCATTGTCTTGGTGATTAACGTTTGGATCCTCATTACTTATGCAAATTTCTGCAGCTGGCTTGTATTTCCCCTCAGAAAATGGGCTTTTCTTTTCTATCTCATTGTCAGACTGCACATTTTCTGTTATGTTCTCTTTCTCTTTTAAAACTGAATGCTCTTAACAGCACCCAGATCGCATCTTGAATACTTTGCTGCTTAGAAATTTCTTCTGCCAGATACCCCAAATCATTTCCCTCGAGTTCAAAATTCCACAAATCTCTAGGGCAGGGGAAAAATGCCACCAGTCTCTTTGCTGAAACATAGCAAGGGTCACTTTCACTCCAGTTCCCAAAAAGTTTCTCATCTCCATCTGAGACCACCTCGGCCTGAATTTCATTTTCATATCATTATCAGCATTTGGGTCAAAGCCATTCAACAAGTCTCTAGAAAATTCTGAACTTTCCCACATTTTCCTGTCTTCTTTTGAGCTCCCCAAACTGTTCCAACCTCTGCCTGTTACCCACTTCCAAAGTTGCTTCCACATTTTCATGTGTCTTTCCAGTAAAGCCCCACTCTACTGGTACCAATTTACTGTATTAGTTTGTTTCCACACTACTGATAAAGACATACCTGAGATTGGGAAGAAAAAGAGATTTAATGGACTCACAGTTCCACATGGCTGGGGAGGTCTCACAACCATGGCAGATGGTAAAAGGCCTTCTTACATAGTGGCAACAAGAAAGAAATTGAGAACCAAGCGAAAGGGGTTTCCCCTTCTAAAACCATCAGATCTTTGGAGACTTATTCACTACCATGAGAACAGTATGGGGGAAACGGTCCCCATGATTCCATCATCTCCCACCGGGTTCCTCTCACAATACGTGGGAATTATGGGAACAACAATTCAAGATAAGATTTGGGTGTGGACACAGTCAAACCATATCACCCTAATGATACAATTCCCTTAAAAACCTCGCAGATTTCTGATCTATTAGTTTCAACCAGTACCATATAACCAGTAACCCTATCCAGAGATATTTCCTAAAAATAATATTCAGATTTATTTTACATGGTTACTTTCTAACCCTCATGCCTCTTTCCCAGTCAATTTAATGCTGGCCACCATTGGGTCCTCTGAACACTTGGTGTCAAGCACACTCCTACTCCAACTTTTGCCCTGAGTCACTATTGAACTTGAAAGACTTTTGATTTGCCTTCTCACTCAAAGTCTTCTCAATTCAATCTCTACAAGCAGCTGGGTTTTTCAACCCTGGAAGACCTAGAGTTTCCAAACTGTCTCCCATTTCTGCTTGCAAGCTGATTAATTCTTCCCTGAATTCTTTTTTTTTTTTTTTTTTTTTTTTTTTTGGTAAGACTTTGTGAAATGCAACTCATAATAGACGACATACACTAGGGTAGTGAAGCATTTCAACACCTAACTAGAGACGAATCACAGGCCTACAGTCTTCTAAGCTAGAGTAGGCAATAGTTTGAGCAAAGCTGTATTACCAGCCTGCAGTATCACTTTCAATTTAAGTGTGTTCCCATTTTTCTCATCACATACCATTACCCTAAGGCTTTATATTTTTGGAATTTTTTGGAGCAGTACTCTACTTCAAGGTATCAATTTCTATGTTAGGGTAAGTAACATTAGCTCCTTTAAACCTATCCCCAAACCTTCAGTGACTGAATACAATATACTTAGTACTTACTATTAAAACTTTAAATAATGCAATTACTCTTTCCACCTGAAAAGCCTTTCCATCATTCTCTATTTATCCCATGGGCTCAGAACCAACCAAAGCAAAGCTTGGGATATGGTAAGTGCTCAAAGACATACTAGCTGTTATTATTTTTATTTTCTATTACTAATATTTGGGATCACAGAGGGTTACGAAACCAAACAGGCAGAAGCTATTTGCTAAGCCATAAACAAAGCAGTAGTCAATATTTTGAAGACAGTATTAGAAGAGACATCCACAATTTGTTAGTTTGCTTGGGCTGCTATGACAAGTTATCACAAACTGAGAGGCTTAAACAATAGAAATTTATTGTCTCATAATTCTGGAGGCTGGAAGTCCAAGATCATCGTGTGCACAGGCCTGTTTCCTTCTGAGGGCTGTAAAGGAGAGTCTGTCCCATGCCACTCTGCTAGCTTCTGGTGTTCTGCTGACCATTTTTGGCTTTCTTTGACTTGTAAAAGCGTTCCTCCACCTCTCCCCTCATCTTCACATCGTGTCCTCCCTGTGTGCATATCTGTCTCCAAATGTCTCCTTTTTAAAAGGACACTGGTCAGATTGGATTAGTGCCCATCCTAATAACCTCCTTTTAACTTGATTACCCCTATAAAGATCTTATCTTCAAATGGGTCATGTTCTGAAGTACTGGGGGTTAGATTTCAGCACAGGAATTTGGGAGAACACAACTCAACTCATACAATAACACATTTAAAAACTAGTATTTTCATTAAAGCATTTCTTAAGATATATTTACATAGTTAGGCGATGGTTCTTATCAGTCTTTTTATGAACAGAATCTAGACATTTGTATTAGAAATCAAGTAGTATTCCTTCCTTTTATTGAGGATAATTATGCTTAACATATAGCAACTATCATAATGCAGTGACCTCAAGGAACACTTCTGTTGCTTCCTATTTTCTTGAGTTCCAGATGCCCTCTGTCTCCTGTGTATTGTAATAATGATTGACTGTGACAGAACAGGATGACCAGGTGAGCAGAGCACACCTTTAGGAAGGTTGTATTAGACTAGGCTTCAGTCTGTGCTTCATCTTTTGTAAAAATTACAATGTCATCTAAAGTCTTCTATTGCAAAATTGTTTCACATGGCTAAGAAGAAAAATTCGTAGACTTAATTAAATATTAAAACAATGAGAATCAGGAACAATCATGGAGGCATTCATTAAATTAAAACCAGTATCTTCATTCTTTTC
Organism: Macaca mulatta; assembly: GCF_049350105.2. Taxonomy (NCBI): domain Eukaryota; kingdom Metazoa; phylum Chordata; class Mammalia; order Primates; family Cercopithecidae; genus Macaca; species Macaca mulatta. The sequence goes on from NC_133413.1 coordinate 115,638,910, forward strand.
AGTGTTTATTGATAGCTTGAGTAAGGTGCTCCTTCACCGTTATTTACAACATGGTGAACTGTAATCTTGTAGCTATGCTAAAGAGAAATGAATGCATGTTTTTACGTCACAGATATTGCCAGATAAGCTATTCTTATAATCAGATTGTTTTATTGAAAATATAGAAGTATTCCCTTACAGAGATAATAGTTGGGGATAAAGAGTTGAAAGATACGGGTCTGTTTGCTTTTGGTAAACTACACACTTGCTTTTGTTCTCTGACTAAAGTGTCATTATGAAGGAAAGCAGGATTGGCCTGAGTCCAAATGTCTGAATAGTTCAAATTTAACACAGGCTCTCCTTTTGCTCAGCTTTCTCTTCTCATCTTATGCTCACTTTTTTCCCCGGAGCATTTGTTAAATATTGCGATCTTGTTCCTGGCTTCAACTTGTCTTTTTATCACCAACCTTCAGAAGAGAGAGTAGCACACTGCAAATACTCAGAAAGTATATTGGATTGAATAAATAAATGAATCAATCAATCCATGAGTGAACTGTAGTGAGCCAGTCTTGTAGCCTAATCAGCACTGTCTTCTTAATGCTAAAACCCCAAATTAACTTCCCTTATTGGGCTGGGCACTGTGATTCTGTAATCCCAGCATTCTGGGAGGCCAAAGCAGGTGGATCACCTGAGGTCAGGCGTTCGAGACCAGCCTGGCCAACATGATGAAACCCCCTCTCTACTAAAAATACAAAAATTAGCTAGGTGTGGTGGTGCACATTTGTAATTTCAGCTACTTGGGAGGCTGAGGCACAAGAATCACTTGAACCCAGGAGGTAGAGTGAGCCAAGATTGCACTACTGGGTGAGAGAGTGAGAACTTGCCTCCAAATAATATTAATAATAATAATTTCCCCTATTGATTGATTGATTGAGACAGAGTCTCACTCTGTCACCCAACCTAGAGGGCTGTGGCACTGCCCCTGCTCACTGTAGCCTCAATCTCTTGGACTCCTCCCACCTCAGCCTCCTGAGTGGCTGTGACTATACCCATGTGCCAGCATGCCCACACTACTTTTAAAAATATTTTTTGTAGCAACAGTGCCTCCCTATGTTGCCCAGACTAGTCTCAAACTTCTGGGGTCAAGTGATCCTCCCACCTTGGCCTACCAAAGTGCTGGGATTACAGGCATGCACGACCATTTCTTACTTTTTTACTCCTTTCAGTGAATGTTTCCAGTTTATCTAGTTATTAGTATATAAAATTGTAACTGAGATACTTAACATTATATTATAAATGATTGGCCCTCAGAGTTATTTGCTTTTAATTAAAAAAAAAAAATCTCCATTTTGTAGCATTTCAGCCAATGTGGTAAGAAAAAAATTAGACTGTGACCAGGTCTATTTTTTTGACTAGTTCTTCAAGTAGCAAAGCTAATCCTATGAAGAGTGGCCAGGTACATAACAAATAAACAATATAAATGTATTTACTAATGATGAGAGAGGAAGAGAATTCAAATACTGTGAATGGCATCTTAAATATGAAAACCTGGGTTTTGTTATATTTCACTGGAAAAAATATTTTTACTTTATTATTTAGAAAACAGGAAACTTGTCAGTATTCCTTGATTTAAGTAGTTCTTGTTAATGAGGTTAAGTTTTGATCAAACAAAATGATCAGCGGGAAGTATTTTCCCATTTTAATCATCAACAGTGAACAGTTTTCCTGTGAGCCTGAGAAAATAGAGGAACAGGATGTTGAATCGCAATGTGACAGAGCAGATTTTTTTTTTTTTAACAGGAAAAGGGGGCTTAAAAGTTAAGTAAGTAAAAAACTTGTTTTAGAATATAGTTGAAACAGAAAATACTGTTGGTCATATCTATTTAGTTCTTTAGAAATTCAAATTTTAGGGCTAGGCGTGGTGGCTCACGCCTATAATCCCAGCACTTTGGGATGCCAAGGTGGGCAGATCACAAGGTCAGGAGATCGAGACCATCTTGGCTAACATGGTGAAACCCCCTCCCTACTAAAAAAATACAAAAAATTATCCGGGCATGGTGGCGGGTGCCTGTACTCCCAGCTACTGGGGAGGCTGAGGCAGGAGAATGGCATGAACCCAGGAGGTGGAGCTTGCAGTGAGCCGAGATCATGCCACTGCACTTCCAACCTGGGCGGCAGAGCGAGACTCTGTTTCCAAAAAAAAAAAAAAAAAAAAGAAATTCAAATTTTATAATATTACCAAGGAAGTATTTAAATGAGATTTTGTAATCAGAAGAAATTCAAATTTTGTTATATTACCAAGGAAGTATTTAAATGACATTGTGTAGATACAGAAACACCTAGCCATGAACGAAATTTCCTACTGATCTTGAATATTTCAAAACCACTTTCTGCCAAATATTCGAATAAGCATCTATATATATTATGAAAATCCTCAGACTGGATTACGTTCAGCCTATAACTGAACTGCCAAAAACATGATAAAAGGTCAGGGTCTCTTTATCCAGACATCTGGATTGCTCAAAGGAACTTGTTCCAAAAACATGATCATTTTGGTTTTTCCTGTATAGAGTTCTTCAACATATTAAAGTAGAGAAAAAAGGGTCATAAGGAAAGTATGTTTCAAGCAAATCAAAACCACAATAAGATACCATTTCACTCCAATCAGAATGGCTATTAAAAAGTTGAAAAATAACAGATGCTGGTGAGGTTGTAGGGAGAAAGAAACACTTATACATTCTTGGTGGGAATGTAAATTAGTTCAACCATTGTGAAAGATAGTGTCACAATTCCTCAAAGACCTAACGACAGAAATACTATTCAACTCAGCAAGCCAATGACTGGGTATATACCCAAAGGAATATAAAGCATTCTATGATAAAGGCACATGCACATGAATGTTCATTGAAGCACTATTCCCTATAGCAAAGACATGGAATCAACCTAAATATCACTCAATGATAGACTGGATAAAGGAAATGTGGCACATATATACCATGGAATACTATGCAGCCACAAAAAAGAACCAGATCATGTCCTTTGCAAAGACATTGATGGAACTGGAGGCCATTATCCTTAGCAAACTAATGCAGGAACAGAAAGCCAAATACTGCATGTTCTCACGTATAAGTGGGAGAACACATGGACACAGAGAGGAGAATAAAACACAGTGGGACTTATCAGAAGGTGGAGGGTTGGAGGAGGGAGAGGATCCGTAAAAATAACTAATAGGTACTAAGCTTAATACCTGGATGATGAAATAATCTGTACAACAACCCCCCATGACACAAATTTACCTATGTTAACAAACCTGCACATATACCCCTGAACTTAAAATAAAAGTTGAAGAAAGAAAAGTACATTTCAAAATTTGATAAATTGTCAACATTATCAAGAACAGTTTAAAGGTCCATCCAGGTGAGTAGGCACCACATGAGTTGAATACTCAGGCAATATTTCTACTACTTATAAATTCACAGCCTAAAATATAGTACTTAAAACTAATATTTAGAATTACAGAGACATCAAATTTAGTACCTGAATAAAATGTAACGATCCTTACTGTGAACAAAGAGGTGAAGTAAAATAAAATTCCCAAAGTGAATGAGTCTAAACAAGAATTCTGGTTTTCTGATTATCCAGTCCATTCCACTGTCCATATCTTCATGAGTCCAGATTTCTTGACTGTCCACTATTAGAAGAGCTTGAATGGCATAGAGGAAGCGCCATCAGTTTTCTAATTAGGCAGAGCAAACTAGAAGTCCAGCTTCTCCAGCTACTGTATGAGTGTAACAAATGCACTTTTTCATTCTGAATCTTCATTTCCTCACTGGCAAAACGTGTCTGTACAGATGCAAGTGTGTAGGACCAAAGCGCCGATCAATCAACAAAACAACCACAGCTGGCCTTTATTTGATTGACATAGGTTTGGTCTCTGGTTGGTCCCATTCAGGTTTAGTCTTACAGGAAGTTAGGGTACATACTGGTGGTTTATGTGCAGGAACTGGGTATCATTAGTAACAACTGCTTTGTTAGAGTTGTTTCAAAATGTTTTGTAAAGTTAAACATTATTATTATTTAACTCATCAACATATATATTAAGCCACATATGTTATAGGGAGGGATGATGGTTGGAAATACATGTATTTGCTATCTTACATTTTCCCCTACCATTGATTTTCTTCCAATACCATAGCAACCCACACAAAGGTGTTTTGTTTGGTCTGCCTGTTGAGTGTATTATTAGAATCAATGCATTATTTTCTGTATCAGCCTAAAACCAAAACAGGAAAAAAACTATTTAGAAGAAAACAAGTGAAAATATTTTAGCTAAAAGCACTTAATTTTAAAAAATCCTAATTTTGTGTTACTTCATCATTGTTGTTGATGGTGTTTTGGTGAGAACACACATTGCAGTTCAGTAAGTACATGCTCAAATCAGAGTTTGAAACCTTGCAGCCCTGTCAGATTAGGCTAACAGGTCTATCTTCTTTGAGGTGTACAGTATTTCTTTTAATTGGGAAATACCTTTAACATGGACATATACTCTCCACATCTCCAGAGTCTTCACCAATTCCTATCCATTAGATCTGTTTACTTCATTTTTTACACTACCCTAAGGCCCCTGAGCACATTATAATTCACAGTCCCTGAGATAGGTTTTATTAGTATTTCCTTTTCCTCCAGAGAAGCAAATACAATGATAGTAAAGGAATGAACCTTAAAGGCAAGGAGGATGGGAAGTAGTTATTCAAATTATTTACTTAAACAATTTATAAATATGGGAAGAGGATGAAAACCCATTGAAATATAAAACAGAGTAAACAAATAGCCTTCTTAAAGCCAGAATTTTAGAAGGCAAGAAGAGAGCACCACCCTTCCAAAAACATCCCTTGGGCAGCAGTTAGGATTGCCCTTGGCTCGATTGTAACAGAAATGCAAATACAGTGACTTAACAAAGTATGTATTGAGAAATCCAGAGTCAGTTTAGAGCTGGTATATAGCTAAGTGAAGTCATCAGAACCAGCTCCTTCCCCTTTCCAAGTATGATTCAAAGTATATATAGATTTTGTTCTTATGATTACAAGATAGATTTTCTATACCCAAGCATCACATTCTATTCCAGATATGTACAAGAAGGTGGGCCAAGAAGAAAAGTTGCATTCTGACTTTTGGGAAAGAACATTTTAGGTTCTCTTGAAGCCTCATCTAGCGGATCTCTGCTTGCATTTTATTGTTCTGAACTACATCATGCAGCCAAAACTATTTGGAGGATAAACTCCTAAAATTAGTACATCTAGCTGAATATCTTGAGAAAGATTTGGGTTCTGTTGCTAAAAAGGAAGAGGAGAAAAGATTCAGAACAATTTGTTAATAGCTAACAATTATACAGCATTTTCACTATGCCAAGCACTTTACATATATTAATGTTTTTAATACAAACTATACTGTGCAGTGGTACCATTACATTTCCATTTTAAATAGAAGTAAACGGAAACACACAACATTTAATAACATGAAAAGATTATCTAGCTAAGAAGTGGCAGAGCCAAGATTTGCATGTAGGCAATCTGTCTCTAGGCATTGTAATAATACTATGTTGAGTATATGACACACTTAAGGAAGAACAAGATTTAGAATTGGAAGGTGCAAAGAGGATGGAAGTCATGTCATTGGCTAGACTGGAATTTTGGCTAGTAAACTATATCAGAGGGCGGCAATCCTACACCCCATCCATATTTCCCACCCCTTTTCATTAGCACATATGAGTCAAGAATCATAAATACAAGATGCATTTTCTATGACTTAGTATCAGTTATTATACTTTCAGATTGGGTAAATAAATAAAACTCAATAGAAACAGTCTTAAGCAATACAAAACAATACAAAAGCATAGCAGATGCTACACTTAGAATGAGCAGGCTTCAGTTTTGTTTGAATGTAATCCTCTTTGTTATGCATTCCTCTGTGGGTTAGCTTTCTTTTAGGAATGGCTTTTCTTATTGTCAAAAATGGAAGACAGAGTTAAGTGATGCAATATTATTTCTTTTCTATTTCCAGGAGAGAGAGAAGCACACTCCTCATAATTCTCTCTTAAGAGCAATAAAGGACTCTCCCCAAAGACTCTGCACACTCATCCCTTGTCCAGAATTAGATCCCTGGGCTATTTCTAAATAATCACTAACAGGGAGGATGAGATTGTATTACAGGATTAGAATTAATTATGATCACCCCTATAGTAGAGGTGAGACAAGTTTTCTTGAATCACAAGTACTGTGTGAAGGAGGGGTAGTTATCTAAATGAACCAGGCTTCTGTTAGGCTTGTTGGAGGAGATATTACTGCTGGGTAGAAGTTAATAACGTTCAACAGTTGTAAAATTCCAGAACAGCTAGTGAATAAGAAAGTAAGGTAGCTAACCTACAAAGTTTTCTGACTAGTATCAGATTTCCAACCAGCAATAATGAGTGCTAGAAGACAACACAGTGATGTGCTTTTTAGAATTTCTAAGGGGAAAAAATGATTTCTAAACCTTGAATTATATTTCCAGCTAAACTATCAACCAAGGACTAAGAGCAAAAAAATGTATATATTCTCAGGCTGGGCGCGTTGGTTCACGCCTGTAATCCCAGCACTTTGGGAGTCCAAGGTGGGTAAATCACGAGGTCGGGAGATTGAGACCATCCTGGCTAACATGGTAAAACCTTGTCTCTACTAAAAATACAAAAAATTAGCTGGGTGTGGTGGCTTGCGCCTGTAGTCCCAGCTACTTGGGAGGCTGAGGCAAGAGAATCACTTGAACCTGGGAGGCGGAGGTTGCAGTGAGCCAAGATGGCACCATTGTACTCTAGCATGGGCAACAGAGCAAGACTCCATCTCAAAAAAAAAAAATATATATATATGTATTTTTATATAGTATATTTTAGATATAAACATATATAAATATATATTTTATATATACATATATACACATATGTATATGCATGTATATATGTAGATTATGTGTATATATATGTGTATATATATGTGTGTGTATATATATTCTCACATAAAGACACAGGAGTTTCATTTCATAGGTATCATTTCTGAAGAGGTTATTTTAAGATATGCTTCAGAAAAATGAGACTGAAAAACATTTGAAAAGTGTAAGATACAAAGCATGGTGGGAATAAGTCAGGAGTCAGTCCACTGAAAACACCCCCTGGGATAATAGCTGAGCAGCAAGCAAGAAGGCAGTTAGTTGAACAGGTAGGTGAAAATCTGCAAGAGGAATGTCTTCAAGGAGTAGAACGGAATGGACCCCAAGTCATAAACAGAGTGGGTAAGGAACTAGAAGACATTAGTGACATGTTAAAGAAAGTATATGGTTCATTACAAGAAAAAAGGAAGACAAATTGGAAACAAACGAAACCTGTTTGAAAAAGTCCTGATCTTATCATAAAGCAAACAATGTCAGGCATAATTTTAAGCAATTGATGGAATGCAAGGAAAAACCATATATTCAACCTAGATTAGACACATTCTCCTTTAAGTGGTAACAGGTTTCATACTGTTAGACCCAAAAAGAAGAAAATAGACTTATAGTCAATTAGCTGGTTCTTCAATGAAAAATATGTCAGTCATAATAAAGTAATTGTGGTGTGTTCATTTTCAACTCAAATAATTAATGTGTAGAGTAAAGATGGAAGAAAACATGGTTGCAGGACACAATGTAAATGTTATCAACTTTCACAATAGAAATGAGAAACTATAGTCAGAGTTAGAAAGAAACTAGGAGGGATATAAAAGTGGTAAAAACAAACATCTTCATTCTATATAGTGGGTAGGGATACTTTATAAATTTGATGCAACAACAGATAGAATTTCAAGTGCACTGCATAGCATTAAGGAAGTGGTTGTCTCTGAGAGGTGGGTTCTAGGGGGTGAGGGGAGACTTCATTATATAATCCCCTTTTACAATTTCATAATGTAAAAGGGGATTATATAATGAATATATCACTTTGATAAAAAAGTAAGATTAATTTTTAAGAGAACAGTAAGTATATTGAAGACTGTTTTCTTCAATTATCTTTGGATAATTGCTCCTATGGGCTTGCTTTCATTCCCTCTAAATTCCACAACAGCAAAAGGTCTTTTAAAACGGCAATTTAAGCACAAGAGAAAGAAAAAAGAAGTGCCAAAAAGACATTAGAAGGATCCAAGGAGGATCGGTCAACAAACTTTTGTAAACTTTTACGAAAGGAAATTGACCTAGTAGATCAGAGAAAGCCAAAAGTTAATTCCTAGCAGGAGTGACACCCAGTACAAGCTGATTTTCACTTACAGAGTAATGCACAGTTATTGGAGGCAACAGGAATTCCTGAAAGTTGGATGCAGATCAGATTGGAAACATAAGGATTGGTGCAAACTCCCTGTAAGAGTCATTGAAAACCTATATTTCCTACCATACCACACTACTAGGTGACAACTTCTCCTTGCCTGCCCAGAAGCCTAGGGTAAAGCCACAGGGACTTCTTATTCAGTGACATTAACTAAAGTTACCACCCTACTGAAGAGATATTAAATGAAAGTTTGCACATGGAACAGTGAGATACTAAGGTTCTTTCCCTGACTGAACTTTGAGAAGGCTGAGTATGGAGGATTTTTATTTCTGGGAAATGTGATTAACTCAAGAGTAGCATATTTAGAGGTATAGATTGTAACGCACTAGCAGCAAGGTCCCTGCCCTGTCTCCCAAAACCTACTGTTTGACAAACATTTTCAATCCCTACCCAACCCTTACACATAGACTTCAATATGTTTAGTGCTTCAGTCACATTAGAATCATGACCAAAGATATATGGAAAACTTCTAACATGAAAGACAGATACCAAATCCTATGGAAAAAAATAAATTAGGAAAGACCTAAGCAGCAAAATTCTCATGGAACTAAAGAAACCTTCAACAGAAACCTATAATTATTGACCACAAAGAGAGAGTGAAGGGGAAACAAGTATAGTTTACTGTATAAAGGAGGTCTTAAGAAATCAAAAAATAAATCTAAGGTATTAAGATATGATTACATAATTTAAAATGCAGTAAAGATTTGGAAAACAAAGCTAAATAAATTTCTCACAAAATAACAACAACAACAACAAAATGGCCAAAGGGGTAGGAAGAAGACAAGAAAATATTAAAAAACAGAAGTACACATCCATGAAGACTCAAGATATTCATAACAGGAGTTCCAGAGAAAAAGATAATACAAGGAGATTTCTCCGAACTGTTGATAAGCCACAGCCTTCTAGATCGACATGGCTCAACAAGTTTCTAGCTCAGTAAGTAGTGGGACGGGTCCACACACTGAAATTTCAGAAGACGAAAGGGTAAGAAGAAGAATCCTGAAAGCTTCTAGGTTGGACTGGGGGACAGAAGCAGGCAACATTCAGTGGATAAGGAAACAGAATGGAAGCTTCAACTTTGTAAGCTAGAAGCAAATGAAGCACTGGCACGGTGGCTCACACCTGTAATCCCAGCACTTTGGGAGGCCGAGGCGGGCAGATCACCAGGTCAGGAGATCAAGACCATGCTGGCTAATACGATGAAACCCCATCTCTACTAAAAGTACAAAAAATTAGCTGGGCGTGGTGACGGGCGCCTGTAGTCCCAGCTACTCGGGAGGCTGAGGCAGGAGAATGGTGTGAACCTGGGAGGCTGAGCTTGCAGTGAGCTGAGATCGTGGCACTGCACTCTAGCCTGGGCAACAGAGGGAGACTCCATCTCAAAATAAATAAAATAAAATAAATAAATAAATAAATAAATAAAATTGAGGGAAAATAATTTCTTACCTAGAACTCGACACGTTGATCACATATGAGTGTCAAATAAAGGCAACTGTACTCTTGCCAAATCTCAAATTACCTTGCATATATATTTTCTCATGAGAATTAACTCCAAAAACAATGACATAAAAAAAAAGAAGAAAAGGAAGGAAAAAAATAAAAAAGGAAAGGAAATAGTAAACTATGAAAGAGCAACATACAGCGTTTAAGAAACCTGGAATAAAACACAGGATAAAATCAGGGGAATTCCCAAGATGATGATGAAAAGGATATTTCAGTCACAAAGAGCAACTAGCATAGAGTGGATAACAAGAATAGAGAGCTCCAGGGAGGACACCTCTTTTTAAGAGAAAGCTTAAACTGGTAGGTTATCTGATGTCTTTGAATGTACTAATATATTTGAATTATTATACTGGCTGAGGATTTGGAGATGAAATAGTAATAGTGCATTAAAAAATCCAAGAAAATGACAAAGAAAGTAATTATTAACTCCAGGAAAAACAGCTATATCAAAAAAAATTAATCATCATATATTATATGGGTTAACTGTTAATAAAAATATAATTCTAAATTTTTGATTTGCCCAAAAATTTGGATAAAGTGTGCACTGTGAGGGTATAAAACTGTTACATATCTTTATATTTTCAGAGTAGATAGTATAGTCAACAATATCTAAACTAACACATTTTAAAAAATAATAAAGCATGTAATTTAGATACCTAGGGTAAACAACAGAAGAATCAGCTAAGAAGAATTGATGAGTATAGCTCTGGGAACAGGAATTACTGAGATGTGAGGTAGGACAAGAAATGGCTAACTTTTCGTTATGAGCTTTGAAAATCTATTTGGCCTTTTAATCTATGTACACCTATTTGTTTAATAAAAAGTAGTTTTAAAAGGAATATATTAGATTTAATTTTCATTACAAGATAAATTTTTTAAGTGATGTAATTATCCTTTTTAGCTTATTTGAGATGATTCCATTATCAAAATGCCCAAGCATGGTTATTCATAATCCTACATCTTTAGTTCGCCCTAAATTCACTTCTAATGCATTATTTTAATACACTTCGTCAAGTAGATAATTGCAAAGATATAGCAAGTGTTCTCAAAATCTGTTTAATTCCTTGTTTTGCATGTAAGAATTTATAGCAAAAGTTATAGATTAGAAAATAAAATTCACCACAGAAGTATAAACATTATTCATGCGAATTATAACAACGTTCATAAAATTTATGTGCAAGGTAATCTGTTAGATAGTTATTCAAATGTGACAAAGTAAAGTTGAAAGTAAAAATCAAACATCTGGGGCCAGAATATATGAAATCAGGAAGGTTATGGATATGCATGTCAATTGATCATCATGTCCTTGAGGAACTCTGACTTTGAAAATAGTAAATTTTTCCCGAGAGTTACCCTCAATTGAACTGAATGTCCAAAATCGGTCATTGATAATATCTTATCATTGTTAAGAATTGTAGATTTATCCACTCAACAGTCATAAGAGTTCTTTGTTTTTCAGGATTGCTCAGGGAAAAAATATCATCAAAAGTGTTTTTATATAACTTTCTCAGAGGAAAGTAGAAAATTTAGTTGGATTGATATTTCTAAATATTCAAATATTCCATCAAGCAGATCAAAGCCATAGATAGTTAATTTTTGCCTTCATTTAGTCTTTTGGTTTGAGTGTAACAGGAATCAATTAGTGACAATTTAGGCCAAAAATTATGAAAAAGGAAAGGTGGGTAGGAATTTATTTTAAGGAGGCATCAGTATCTCATTGACATCAAAGACAGAAGTACTGCTGCAGTCCAAGGCAGGGATAAAAGAGGAAATGGTATACCCTCACATGTTCCCATCTCAACATCTCTCTCAGGACATTTGTTTTCTTTCTTTCTCTATATACTGTCAAACTATCTCTGTTACTCTGTTTATATAGTAATAGCCATGCCACAATTCCAGAAGTTTTTCTCCTCCTTTATTCGAGAGACCAGCCCAGGTAAAGAACAGAACTCTTGATACTAATTCTAGATCCCCAAGGAAGGATTGTCATGGGTCATATTTGAGTCAGGTACTCCATTTGGCCCTAGCATCCACCGTCAGAACATGGTGGCATGTGGTATAAAGATGGCTGCCATCTCCTGTACCTGTGATTTTTTGGAAAACGATTGGGAATGGTAGGATTCCCCAGAAAAGATAGAATGATTCTCAACTTTTTCTTTCAATAATTTTGTTAGGACTTTCTATGTGTCCAGCACTGGGGGCATAATTCTGAAAAAGACAGACATGTTTTTTTGCTCTCACAAACCTCACTAATTAATTAGGTGTATTGAGACAGGGAAGGGGCTGGTGAAAATTAGATTTATATAAAATTAATTTGCCCATGTAATACAATGCAACAAGTAATGTTATGGTGGACAAAAAAGATGTTATAGAAGCAGCTGAGAAGAGGTACCTCACTCAGACCTGGGAGGTTAGTGATGTTTTCCTGTGAAAAATATTTACACTAATTCCACAAAGAGGCTTCAGGGTTAGCTTGGTCAAGTAGATGAAGATAAAATGTAACAGAAATGACCAAGATTCTAACATTTATGTAGACACATGTATAATGTTGATAGATTTAAACCAAAGTAATGTTGAAATGTTGATGAGTGTTTTTGGCTTAGATTCCTCCCCCCCATCACACTCTGAAACAAGGTAAGACAAAAGCATTCTCTGTGTTAACATTGCCTTTAGCAAATTCTTTTTTTTTTTTTTTTTTTTTTTTTGAGAGGGAGTCTTGCTCTGTCGCCCGGGCTGGAGTGCAGTGGCCGGATCTCAGCTCACTGCAAGCTCCGCCTCCCAGGTTTACGCCATTCTCCTGCCTCAGCCTCCTGAGTAGCTGGGACTACAGGCGCCCGCCACCTCGCCCGGCTAGTTTTTTGTATTTTTTAGTAGAGACGGGGTTTCACTGTGTTAGCCAGGATGGTCTCGATCTCCTGACCTCGTGATCCGCCCATCTCGGCCTCCCAAAGTGCTGGGATTACAGGCTTGAGCCACCGCGCCCGGCCGCCTTTAGCAAATTCTTACCACAAGGATGGCCACTAGCAATTTCAGGTTTGCCTTCTCCCACTGTAGCAATCTTAGCAGAAAAACAGCACATCTTCTTCAGTGGTTTTAGAAAAAAGTTCCAGGACTGACTTTTTAGGAACAATTTGGACCATAGAGCCAATCACTGTAGACAGACATGTGGAATATTTTACTTGGTCAGGGACTGGGGAAGGCCACACTTGTGTCACATGATCAGGGAGTGGGAGGAGTAATTCTTCAAACGTTTTCAAGGCATTATTACCAGAAGAGGAGAGAATGAATGTTAGGCAGACAAAATCAACATATGTGTATTAATATTTTGGTGGTTACTTTTTCAATATTTTTCTTCTACCCAGAGGTATTTTGTGCATCATTAAAACTTAGTAGCAAAGAACTATTTAAAAAGAGAGTTTATCCTATTAGATAAACTTTTATAGGAGTAGTAATTTGGGCATAAAGAAATGGGTGCAAAGAGTAAAACTTAAATCATCCACGTTTCAATTTTTTAGTATATCATAAACATTTACATATAAACAGAGCAGCGATTCTAAACCCAGATTGATTCACATATTTTTTTCACATATTTTTGAAAATATGATGAATTCAATATACCCACTCCTTAGAAAATTATTTGTACATACCAGTTTCTTTCAAGGGATTGATGGTCTCAGTGAAGCTCAAGTTAAACCCCCGATCTAGACTGACTGAATGTTTTCAAAGCCCTTAGCTCCTTTGCAAGTAAACAGATAGTCTTTTTCACAGTTATAAAATAGAAATGCCATTTAGATGAATTTGTTGATTTTTATTTTTAAACTGCTGAAATTATAAAGATACACAAATACTAAACACTATTTTCATACTGCATTCTTGTCCAATTCGGTGTCACAATCTTAAATCAAGGCAGATAAACTGTATTCAATTTCTGGTGAGGATACAAGGGCAAAAAATTAAGTCTTTCTGAAGCTTTTGAAAATTGTTTACTCCCATAATAAAGAAGGCAGCTTGCTGCCTAATAAGATGTGGCCTGGGAGGTTGCTTTATCAATTTGTTGATCCCTTGGAGGAAAGAACACATTTTAAAAACAAATCCAAGAGTAAGACATACATGAATGCAATCCATTTACACTGAGTGCATTTCTGAACTGTGCCAAACAAAGTAAGAATTTCTGTAGACAAATTTATTCCTTCTACCTTGCTTTCCCTAAATAATATTATAGTCAAGAATTAAATGTATTTATACTGTAGGAAGCACTTTAGAGTTTCTCTGCCTTTTCTGGAAACAATATTATAAACCACCATAAATTTGTGAAAATGCTAAATTTGTAGGTTTGCCAGATAAAATACAGGATGCTCAGTTAAATTTGAATTTGATATGCCACAATTATTTTTTAGGATAAATACGTACCAAATATTGCATAGAACATACTTGCCCTGAAAACTTATTGTTTATATTTAAATAGACATCTTGTATTTTAATTTGCAAAATCTGGTACTCCTATAAACTTGCAACTAATATCATTTCATTCAGTTGTAAACAAGCACTTGGTTTTGCATATTAATGTAGCTAGGGTACTGGCATCTTATTTTATTTTCCTATGTATGTTTTCTAGCTAAAATGACTATTTAAGAATACAGTAGTCCCCCCCTTATCTGTGGTGTTAGTTACCTGAGGCCACAAAACAGGTGACTACAGTACAATAAGATATTTTGAGAGAGAGAAATAGAAAAAGGAGACCACATTCATATTACTTTTATTACAATATATTATGACTGTTCTATTTTTAGTTGTTGTTTATCTCTTACTGTGCCTACTATAGAAATTAAACTTTATCATAGATATTTTGTATAGGAAAAAGCAGTATATATAGGGTTTGGTACTATCCATAGTTTCAGGCATTTACTGAGGGCTTTGGAACATAAGCTCTGGGTATAGAAGGGTACTACTGTATATACAATTTTATTCTCATTAAAGTTGTAACACAATACTTTGAGTTTTATTCTGTAAACAGTTTCTATTCACATACCTTTTTACTTCCAAAGAACTTTATAAAAAAGCTAGACTGAAGTAGATGTTTGTTTCAGATTGATTTCAGATCTTTTTTTTTTTAACAGTTTAGAAAATATTATTACAAGTTGCATGTTTCCTATTTTTAAAGTAACTGGCATTTTACATGTAATTTAAAATGATGTTTCTTAAAGCAGAAACTTTTCTAAACAAACCATTATGTAGACATCATATTGGTGAGCCTAGAAATGAATAATTTATTTTTAAGCAAATGGGAAATTATTTTGTGTTTTTATTTATACATTTGCACATTTATAGTTAAATTGTAATTTGCAATATACAGGGTATTAGTTGTGAATTGTGGTTTTCAATATCACAGACACATTTGTTGCTGTGGTTTTGCAATATCATTCCCTGATGCTTTTCTCAATTGTGGTTTTCATAATCATTGTTTGATAGTCATGTAGCTGTGGTTTGGGGCTGCTATATCCATTTGGACAGAGATAATTGCTTATAGGTTTTTCTGTCTTTTTATTTTATAACCTTGGTTAGTTAAACTAGAAAAAAGAAAAACTGAACCTTAAATATCATTAATATTCTCATTAAAAATAATGAGAAAATATAAAATTTAATAGTATTCATTATTTTAATTCATATTGACTATGTAATATATATTTATAAATTTAGATAAACATATCTATAATAATGCATTCTGGTTATTTTATCAATCTTGCCTTGAATTCTCTGACTTTTGCTCCTTTTAGCTTTTAAACTAAAATTTAGCTGAGATTTATTTGTTTTTCTTTTGCGTTGCATATTTAACCATTTCAAACGCCAAAAGAAACAGTTATGATATTTTAATTTCAATGGGCATTCCTTTTGGGTGACATAAAAATTCAGCCAGTTCTGTAAAAAGATCTTTAGAAACGATAATGTACAATACATCTGATTCTAAGCACACCAATTTAACTGTAATGAATTGAAAATGAAGGAGGTAAAAATCTGTAGTTCTCTGTCTGCTTATTTATTCCACAACACAAACATAAATGGCCCTGCTTTTCATGGTACTTTCAGCCTTAATTTGTTGGTTCTTCACAGGAGGGACTGTCATTTAGTGCATTTTCCACTGCAGAGGACTATGTATTCTTACAACCTCCTATGGTAATAGTACTAATGGTAATGTAATAAAATTCACAATTGGTCTTCAGCTTTGCATTAAGATTCTCTTGGCCATAACGTTCACAAGGCAACTCTTTACACCTTCCAGAAGATGTCCTGTTGGGGTTATAAATGACACTGATTACAGTGCCTCTTACACACTGAGCATTCTGCATTATGCTCAATCAGCCCAGGCTCTGTGCTGACCCCAGACCCTTTTAGAGTATCCAGTTTGGTGTGGTTCATACAAATAATAGTCAACCAAACAAAGGGGGACACAATTTCAGATCAGAACGGTCCATTTCACAACCTCCTGGGGGAAAAGTCAGCAGTATCTGGGGGACTTATGTTAAGTGCAGTGGAGTTTATTAGTAAATACTGATTACATAAAGCAGCCAGTCCCACTGCACTTGGACAGAAGCTCCTTCCAACCCACATGGGAGAATATATTTAATACTTACCATATATGAAACTAAGAAAATGAGCTAACCTCATAGAGTTTAACTTGGCCAAAATAATAACTAAGCAAATCACCTCAAAATTTGTTCTCCTTTTGGCTTGCAGTTTCTGACATACTACAGATACAATAAT
Organism: Macaca mulatta; assembly: GCF_049350105.2. Taxonomy (NCBI): domain Eukaryota; kingdom Metazoa; phylum Chordata; class Mammalia; order Primates; family Cercopithecidae; genus Macaca; species Macaca mulatta. Next base: position 115,655,531 of record NC_133413.1, read on the forward strand.
AGAATAAGAATAAAACAAAACTTTAGAAGCTAAAGAACCATGAAATAGTTACTGGGTCTTACCTGCTTGGGAAATTATAGCAAGATCAAATCTTTTATTAGTCGATCGGTGCTTCCCTGTGGCAGAAGACTCAGAGAATGAAGGTCACGGGGCAGGGTGGGACTACAGAACTTCCCCGGACTTTCTCAAAAAGTTAATATTTTTTTTATTACAGATGGTTCGTTTTCCACCTACGGCTAATCAGCTAGCTAACGCTCGCTACTCCTTTTCAAGATGAGAAAAATATCTGCTTGTCTCCAAATTTGAATATTTTACAATTTAAAATGGAAACTGGGTGACAGAACACGTTGAGGATGCGACTCAGCACCTCATCCACGCGGGCCCAGAGCGGGACGGTCCGTGTCCGCAGCGGTCTCCTGAGAGCCTTGAGAGCAAAGAAATGGTCTTCTGAGAGCCTGGGCAGATGAGCGGACTTAACTGGCCCCAAGACACACAGTTGGCATTTGTGATCATCTGGCTCTCGCCGAGGACTTTGCCAGTGGCCTAACCTTCCTGCCAAGAAGCTGGGAGGGCGGGGGTTGGGGATGAGGGGAGGGGGCGGCATAACTGAAAGCACAAAGTTTAGGAAAAGACTGAGATTTCTTTGTGCCCCGCTGGACGGGCGAGGCGTGAGAGAGGAGAGTTGGGGTCCCTCAGAAAGGGCTGTTGGAAGAAGTTGCCTGGAAGGGGGGGCGGGGTGCCCTGGCAGCTGCCCAGCGTTGACGCGGTGACAACTGCAGAAGGTGGCCCTCCTCCAAGCCCTCCCCATGCCTCCCCCGCAACTCCCACCCACCCCTGCCCCCATCCCCCACCACCGCCTGGATCCCCCGCACTTCTCCCGACCAAGGCCGGGGCCGTAGTTTGCATCCGGACTGGCTTTGGATGCAGCCAATCCTCCTTTGGCTGATGGAATAGTCTCCCCTCCCCACAGCCCCGGCGCGCCCCTCCCTCGCGCGCCTCGCCGCCTCCCGCGGCAGAGCAGGAGCTGCGCGGCCCGGAGCGGTGGCGGCGGCGCCCGAGTATCCGTCCCGCACGCCGGGGCGAGGGGCGAGCAAGCGCGCTCCTCCTCCCGCGCCCTGCGCCCCCGCGCTCCCCCTCTCCTCGCTGCTCGCTCTCCCGTCCCTCCCTCCTTCTCTTCCTTCTTTCCGTGTTATTTTCCTCTTCTCTTTCCCCTTTTCTCTCTCCCTGACCGTTCGCTTGTACATTCCCATTCTCCCCCCGTCGCTCTCCTCTCTCCCCCTCCCCTCCTCACTGTCACACTCTCTCTGCGCCCGTCTCTCTTTTCTCATTTGCTTGCTCATCTCCGAACGTGGATCCGCGGCTCCCGGAGGAGTCCAGCTCTCGGAGCACCTGGAGTCCGGCCGGCGGCGGCCCGAGCCTGGCCAGCGGCGGCGGCGGCGGCGGCGGGAGCGGCGGGAGGCGAGGTAGCTGCAGCCCCGACCGCGGGCACCGCGGGAGCCCCAGCGGCAGCAGCCGCCGCCGAGATGTCCCGGCGAAAGCAGAGCAAACCCCGGCAGATCAAACGTAAGTTTGCGCGCGGGGCCGGGAGTTGGTGGGATTATTGCCCAGGAGCGGGGTGCGCAGGACGGGAAAGCGGTGGGTGGGTAGCGGGGCTGGGGGAGATTGGCTACCGGTCCCCTAGATGTGTCAAACTTTGCCTGAGCAGTCGAAGGGACAACTAGACAGTCATAGACAGGCAGACGGCCAGCCCGAGCCTCGGGCAGGAGCGAGGCTGCGAGGAGCAGCCCTTGCTTGCCCCGCTCAGCCCTCGCGCTCCCGGGCTGCTTTTTTAATTCCGACCCGCGCACGCTGCGAGTCCCCGGCGCTGTTGTCCAACCAGAGGGGCAGTCCCGCTCCTTTAGACGCTTATTATTGTTGTTGTCATTGCTGTGGTGCGATTGACGTGGGACTACTCTTGGGAACCACTTTTA